>NW_024081929.1:0-88116 GCF_003009895.1 Hyaena hyaena
CATGAGAGACTCTTGAATGCTGACAAAAACTGAGGACTGATGGATGTGGGGGGGAGGGGGGATGGGCATGGATGAGGGCACTTTGGGGATGAGCACTGAGTGTTATGTGGAAACTAATTTGACAATAAACTATTTGTAAAAAAAATATATATATATATAAAACTCAACATGACTTAATTATAAAGGAGACTTTACCAAAATCTATCAGAAAGGGGGATTTTAACATACTTCTCTCAGAAACTATTTTGATTAAAAAAAAATGCAAGCATCTAGAATTCTTGAATAACATGATTCTCAAGTTTTGCCTACCAAATGTATTTAGAAGGTTGTGTATAACAATAAAATGGGTGATACGTCAGGTGACCACATGTATCAGTGTTTCTAGACCATTTTCCACTCTGTTCCACTGCTGAATGTGTCTTTGCTTGTGCTAATGTCACAGTCTTAATTACAATGGATTTGTAATCCTTTCTTGTCTTCTACTCTGGAAGACAAAAGGTTAATCTGTAGCTCTCTTCCCCAACCTGTGCTTCAAAATTTCACAAATATATTGAGGGGTGACAAATTATGTGCAAAAGGCTTCCAAGTTTGACACCCCAACTGTGGATGATCACCAAAACCTTTGTTCCTTTTCTGTCCTCTGTAACAGACTTCCACCAGAAACCAAGCCTGGATTTCAGGCATCTCTCTGGGCCGGAACTGATGAAAGTCTCCAAGGAAAAAGAGCTTATGGGTGCTAGTGTTAATTTGCCACTACTTCTAGTGTTCTACTCCTGCAGGTTTCCTTTTCTAGCTAACTTTCCTTAGTCGTCTTTGCTTTTAAGAACCAGAGACTGCATTAGTTTCTTCTTCTTCTTCTTTCTTCTTTCTTCTTTCTTCCTCTTCTTCTTCCTCCTCCTCCTCCTCTTCCTCCTCCTCCTCCTCCTCCTCTTCTTCTTCTTCTTCTTCTTCTTCTTCTTCTTCTTCTTCTTCTTCTTCTTCTTCCTCTTCCTCTTCCTCTTCCCCTTCCCCTTCCCCTTCTCCTTCCCCTTCTTCTTCTTCTTTCTTTTAATGGTTTTCTGTCAAGTTGGTTTCCATATAACACCCAGTGCTCATCTGAGTCTACATTATCCAGAAGCTTTAAGATTTTTTTTTAACTTCCCACATTGTCTTAAATTCGTCAAGTGTGTTATGGGGGGAAAGGCCATATAGCTGAAGCCTATCAAGACATCAGCCCTGTTCACTTCAGCCTCATGAAACCACAAACAGCTTTTCTGGTTTTTCTTCACCTTAGCAGTGGTGCCCTGATCCTTAGCCATGAGCCAGCACCGAGAATTGCTACATCCTCCCTGGGGGGAACGAAGCAACTGCTGATCTTCAGCTCTGAAGTGTTCTCTACTGCCTGAAAATTCAGTCTATTCGGTCCTCATTGTTTCCAGACCCACCCAATGCCTTCAAAATATGTTTGTACTCTGTGTGGTTTTTCTAAGCGTTGTCAATCAGAGCACAGGCCTGTCAATTAGACTAGGATCCACTTCTCAAGAAGAAAAAAATGGCATTTCCTACTGATTAAAAAAGTGTAAGTAGGTTGGCAAGGGTCCACCGTAGCTAAAGAAATTGAGAGGAAAATTGTGTGCATTTCTATGTTAGCAAAGCAGATTGTCAGTTACTTAGTATGACTGGAGAAGCCCAAGGAGATTCGACCCTGATACCCTTTCCCACTTGTCGGCTATGAGAGTAATCTCTTCTACTACAATCCAGCCTCTTACCTATAGAATCAATACTTTGGGTTATGGACAAAAAGCATGTTTATTTGCTTTGACAAAATAGGAAGGACTCATTTTCTTGGTTTGGCACAAAGTCCTTAGTTGGTGGAGAAAGCAGGCTTCTCCAGCTTGATCTAATTAACACAGGACATATAAAATTAGCACTATCATCTAGCACAATTTGAAAGACATGAAAAGTCTAACAAGTGAGGAACACAGACTAGAAATTTGTAAATGTAAGAGGGTGTGGGAAGAACTTCGGCAATGTCTCCACCAGCCCCTGTGTGTATCCAGTTTTATGTAACAAGCTTGACATATGGGAGACATTACTAATAGTCTACTGAATGTTTATTCTCCTCCTCCTCCTCCTCATTTACAGAACCCCAATTTTGTTTGGGGAAGTAGGGAACAATAAACACAAATAAAATGCTTTGTGTCTCAGGCTCATTTGCAAATAGGGGTTGACCAGGTGACACAAATTGTGTTTGGAATTTAAGAGGAAATCTGTCAGGTATGAGAAGTTTGTTTTTCTGATTAGAGAGATAACCACAGCTGGTATATGCATTTTGTCCTTCCCTCTTTACCCTGCTTCCACCTAGAACACACTTCTGATGCCTGAAGATGAAGCAGCCATTTTGAAAAAATACCATAAGGGGTATTTTCTTGAGAAGCTATGCCACCCCAAAGCACCAGTCTCCAGACTTTTGTTATGTGGAAAAAATAAACCTGCTGAAGATGATTCTCTGTTACATGCAGCCAAATGCAATCCTAGTTGATGGGGATGAGAAGTTTTTACAGATTTTTATGAATGTACAATCTAGTAGAGTTTCTGAGAGTTAAAGAAAAGATATTTCAAAACTGAGGACTGATTAACTGTGCCATAAGGAAAACACAGAACGAAAAGGGCTTTATGAGAAGAAGGAAGAATATGCTTGGTTACTGGGGTTCACGGAGAACACTGAGTGAGGCTTTTCCAAACCTATTCATCAAATGCTACAGAATTATTTATACTTCCCTTTGCTATCTATACCCAGAAGTCTTTCTCATCCTAGCATGTGTTTTAGTCTTTCTTCTCTTTCAAAATGGACCACCAAACTTTTCCAAATTTTGTCCTGAGCTGGACCTTGTTATTCTTGCCTACCTCCTCACACCTTTACAATCTATTCTCTTCTGGAAATGCGTCTTAGCCCTTCCCAAAGTAACTCAACTAAATTGGTTTGGTTGCTTTGATTTCTTGTTCTTACCCATTATCCATATCTGTGCAACAAGATCAGGAATAGAACTTGCAAAACCAAAATTATCTTTAGCATGAAAAGGCACATGGGAATCCTTAACATTCCCTTTTATTATTTTTTTAATTACACATAGATATGCATAATTAGAATACACTCTTAGACATATACATTCATGTGCCTTTGTTAACACATAGAATCTGGAAGACTTGTACTCAAACAAGGCTTGCTATAATAAGGATCAAGTGTCGACTGCCACCTTGGCCCACCTCTCTCATTTAACATGGCTAAACTATGATTTGTGTTGTTCAATCCTCAAAACGGGAGCTTAATCAGCACATTTCATGACATTCAAAGCAATTTAGAAAACTAGTTTTGAAAAATAACATAAAGCACCACACATTCCATAACTCCTCTCTCCTCCCTGCAAATCTGGAAGATGGGAACACCCTTACGTCTCCCTGAGCGTCCAGCCTCCTCCACCGACTGCCATGATACATGGGAAGCTCCAATGTCAGTCCGCTTTGAGCTCTCAAGGCCACATCCCAAGAAACACTTTCTGCATTAGGACACAGTGCCCTTGCTTCTAAAGCCACACCTCACTTTTTATTTTTGGTTTCTGATGCCCTTTTTACTGTCATCTGTCTTTCATCAATCTCCCATGGAGACTTCCAGCTACCAGTACTAACGACATTATACACAGTACTACCATTGATGCCAACATGAAATGGAAATACATATTTTTTTTGTTAGGGTGTATAAACTTCCTGGTTTAATGAAGCAAAGCTACACTGAAAGTTTATCTAACTCCATTTATAATAAGAAAATGCCTTGGTGTGTGTATTTGTGTTGTAAAGAAAAGCTAAAATTAACACTTTTAAGACCACCTCCAACACACGAGTAAACCTTGCTATAAGCAAAAAAGAAAATCAAGGTAAAAGTTGATTAAAACACCAAACCAAATTAAATTTGATCTAATAGTGTTTACTTGTTTTAACATCTGGAAAAGTTTGGGCATACACTGCAAACATTTTTAACCTAATTTAAAAATAAATTATACTTAGTTTCCACAGATGTATTTAAGTTAGGTCCTTTTAAAGAAATCATTCTTTAGGATTTTTTTTTCTTTTGCATTTAACAGGCAAGAATTTGGATCCTAAGGTGCCAATGGAAAGAGTATCTAAATATCTCCCCTAATGGGTCCTTTAAAGAGCACCCCAGTATTTAAAAATTACAATTTAGAAAGTTCCTATACCCTCTGCTGGGTGAAAAACAGACATATGTGGAGATTCTCCTCAGTAGGGGATGCGCAGGAGTATTTTCACCTGCGGAGAAGGGAAAGCGAAGTAGCTTACGGGGGCCTCCCCACTGAGCCTGACTCTGAGGATATGCACCAAACTCCAAGAAACTGAAAGACTCCTGTACAGTTGAGTGATTTAGCTGGTATTCCCATGGGCTCTAAGGAACGGAAAAGGCTGTTGTCTCCTAGAGCCCTTATAGAAGAGCCCTGCTCTTCCCCTCCCTGCTCAACATATATTTCCCCCCCAACCAGTGGCCAAAGTGTACAAACTATTCTCCCAAAGCACATGGCTGTTTGGTGCTTAAGCTTGCAGCTTTTCCACCCCATCTCATATACCAGGGAAGAGTCTATGGGCTACTGAGTAGGAAAGAGTGGGATAGAGGTATTTATGGGGACAGAAATTTATTTAGGTATTGATTGGGCAGAAAATGCTGAAAAGGGAATTTGAAGACCTAATCCAACCTTGATCAAACCCAACGCCCCGCTCCTCTGTTACCAGAAATCTAAAGATTTGCCTCATTTTCTGGTTGGCATCAGCTTAGCTGTTTACAGGAATCTAGTTCCTCAACACCCTACTTCTCTCTCCCCCTTCTCTGCACTTGCTTTGTCAGCTCTGTCTTTCCTGAATTCACAAAATAGTCTGTAGCTTCTTGATGGATGGGGTCGTCTCTTAGACTTATTTTTTATCTTCCCAGTCATAGCCTAACATAGGACTTCCTGAGTACACAGCAGGCGGTGAGTTCTGGAAGGGGATTAAGAAAACACAGGGTTGATTCATCTTTTGTCTGTGGGCTTTTTCAGCACCCATTCAATATCCTAGAAGAGAGTTATTACTTTATACAAACAGTACATAAAAATGTAAGTTGTAAGAGAAACACCCTCCCCCCCTTTTTCCCCCTCTCTTCTCATGGCAGTACACCTTCTAGATACAGCCAAGAGCTTGCCCTACTAAGGGTTCAGGCAGAGGCTGTGAGCTTTGTGTGTTTGGTAAGGGTCGTGGTCAGCCAAGTTGGTTTTCTTATTAGAAAAGTCTGTTTTATACTGTGATAAAGCTTCACACTTGTGATTTTAAAAATTCTGTGGCAGAGACATAACCTCCCCCTAAATTCTCATCTCATGGGTAACTTCATCCACAAACTCATAACTCAGAGTGGCCTGTGGTTGAAAATCATGTACACATTTACTCCTTATTCCTTGTTGTTAGAGGGTAACATAGGTTAGCCACAAAACGATCCTTAAAACAGTAAGAGCCATAGCTATACCTCTCTCTTCTCAGCCTGAATAAGCATCCATAAACTTAATGCATTTAAAAACCTAATCAATTCTTGGGTGCCTCGGTGGTTCAATTGGTTAAATGTCCAACTTCAGTTCAGGTCATGATCTTACCTCTCATGAGTTCAAGTCCCGCATCAGGCTCTGTGCTCAGAGCCTGGAGCCTGTTTCTGATTCTGTCTCTCTCTCTCTCTGCCCCTCCCCTGCTCACACTCTGTCTCTTTCTCTCAAAAATAAATAAACATTAAAAAGAAACTAATCAATCCTATTTTTTTTCTACTCCCTTTATCATTACCTTTTTTGCTCTTCTACTTGGAACACTGGTTGTCAAAGTATGGTCCCTGGACCACCAGCAAATTCTCCAGGTTTTATCCCAAACTTACCAAATGAGAAGCTCTGGGGAGGGGGCCCAGCAATGTGTGCTCCAACAAGTGATGATTTAGATGCATGCTCAAGTTGGAGAACCACTGACTTAGCACCAGAAGCCTGGCTATATAGGAACTAAGTGTCCTGGAAATCTCAGAGAAAACCAGTTGTCACCTTAGCCAGGGAGCAACATCGGAGAGCCTGCGCCCGCCTCCAGACAGCATCACCGTATGCACAGGGTAGGCTGGCCAATCCACATGTTAGCGCTGCAGTCCCGATTGAGGGAAACACCCCAGAAGACAACTGACTTGGAATTTGAGAGGAAGTGATTGCACATCATAATCAGTAAATTGCGCCGGGATGAACAGAAGCATCTGCTACTAACATTTTCAAAGCTACATTTTTCACAGGTACATTCCAGAGTGTAACAAACCATTTCCACATGTGGGGGCTGATCTTTCAACTATATATCTTACCTGCCTTTTGTGTCATCACAGATTTCTTTAGAAGTTACAGTTCACTTCAAAGTCATAGTGAAGCCAAAAACTATTCCAGGTGCCGTGATGAGTCTTCAGAGATGTTGGTGATCAAGGGCTCATCAGAACTGTGAATTAGGGGAGGGCTGCCAGAGCTAAACTGCCTTACTGCCCCTCTCACTTCTGAGTTACCCCCGGCCCACTTCAATTACATGGATGCATATTAGAATCCATGAGGGACCTTATTAGCATACCGATGTTTGGGGTCCACTCCTGGAAGTTCTAATTTAATTATATTGGATAGGGTCTATGCATCGGTACTTTTAAAAAGAATCCCATGTTCCTCTACTGTGCACTCCAATTCTAGAACCACTGAATTAAATGAATATTTCTTGAGTACTTACTATGTGTGAGTTCCTAGTAAAGCAATGGAAGATTCAAAAAAAGCAGAAGGAAAGAGGGTGTATCTTTAAGAAGAACATGGGGGTGGCTTCATGTCTCAGTCAGTTGAGCGTGCCTTCATGTCTCAATCAGTTGAGCGATGACTTTGGCTCAGGTCATGATCTTACAGTTCGGTTTGGTTTGCGAGTTCGAGCCCTGCATCAGGCTTGCTGCTGTCAAGCACAGAGCCTACTTCAGACCCTCTGTCTCCCTCTCTATCTGCTCCTCTCCCACTCATGGTTTCTCTCTCTCTGTCTCAAAACAAATTTTTTTTTAAAAAGAAGCATAGAATGGTGGAACGTGGAGTAAAATATACACACCTAACTAGAACCCACAGTGGTCTATAAGTGCTGCATTAGAGTTACACAGTTATCTGTACCAAAGACAGGGTAGAGTTAATTCCAGACTTGCATTTAATTTGGTTTTGGAGGATTTTTATCTGACAAGGGAGAAAAACCATTTGGGGTTGAGACAATGAAAATAAACCACAGTGTGAAGACAAGAAATTTCAAGAATTTTGCAGAGATCAGTAAATACTACTGCATTGTCACTGCATGTAGGGAATGAGGTTGGCAAAGTCAATCAGGCCAGCTTTTAAAGGATTGGTGAATGCCGCAGTAATAATTTGAATCTTATTCTCAATGAAACATAATAATATGATATATGTTTTTAGAAAGATATGTCATTTAGAAGATAACTACTATTTCTGCCAATAAAATTGTTGTATATTTAGCCAATTAAAAAAACACTCACTGATCATTTCATTTACTTTGTTGCAAATTCCTGCACTACGAGGAATTAAAAATGTCCAAGACAATTATTTATAATCATAATAGATTGTTGAACCTTATGCTCTCTTATAAATCTTTTCTACCTACAAAGTAGAATTTTGTGGGCTGAGTAGCCAATTTCTGTTACTGATAATTCTTGTTTCTAAAAAAGTAATTTGTTTATGGTAAAAGTAGCATACTGGAGCCACTTAGAACATTAGCCCAGATCACCTGGCTGAACTAGTATTTGTCAGGTTTCTCTAAAATAACCTTTTCCCCCTTTCCATGAATACCCTTTGAAAAGGAGTCACTATGCACACCTCCTTGAGGGTGAGAGATTTGTCTACTCTCTCCCATTTGTTTTATTTAATCATTAATTTATATTGCTATAAACCTAGATATTTCTTTTATACTTTGTATTAGAATCCAATACTACATTTTTTATTGCGGCTTTTTTTTTCAATTGTCTGGGCAATTTTCCATTCTTTTAAATTATAATTCTAAAACCATGGTTATATAAAGTATTCAGATTGTCATCATTTTTAAGCTGAGCTCTTTCTATATGAACTATGGTGTAGGGATGTTTGTAATTATGAAGAACAGAGCTAACATCACTTTTCCAAAAACTAATTTGGGAAGGAAGGAGTAGTTAATGAGGGGTACTAATATAAGCAGTTATTTGGAAATACAGGAGAATCTGAGATATTCAACAAATGATCCTCTTCTTCACCAAGCCCGCTGTACCTCACAACTGTTCTTGGGTTGCCTTTAACAAGAAAAGAGCACGCATTTCTCTCTCCTTTTGCCATTAATATAACCATTAATTATACCCTCTGCCAAAATATACAGAATATTTAAATTGTCACTAACTCTTATGAGCAGACTCCTGACACTGATGTGAAATCTGAGAGGCTGGGCAGGCTGAGTCCTACAGTTTCAGGCTGACTTTGGGGAGGGATCTGATTTACATTGGGCAACCAGAAAGTTGCTCCTTGATTTTCACCAAACCTCTGCAAAGAAAGCAACTTGTTCAAAGTCACTGTGTAAAAAGAGGAAAATAATAAACCTCTTAAGATATATATTGCCAAACCACCACCATACCCATATGTCAGTGAGGGCACAGAAGAACACCTTATCCTTTCTGATGGACTGTGCACAGCCCATTGCTCTTCCTTCAGTTCACCAGGCTCCCCTCCACCACCTGTTAAGGGCCCATCATGGGCCTCTCCGCTCACCTTCAGTAGATGTTCCACCCACTCATTGGATCTTGTTGACAAGTGTACTTCCTCTCCTCCGATGTCCCCATGATAATGAACCCACTTTGGTCCACCCACAAGCCCAGCAGGAAACAAGAGCATCTGAGGCAGATACTTCCTCTTGACTCCAGTCTTTGGACGAACATTATTGGCACCTCCCAACCTCTGAAGTCAAAGCCAGGAGAAAACGTTAAGTACCCCTTCACCTCCTTACAAAACTGAAGGAGAGCATGCCTCTAGACTTCCACGTACACTTCCTCTTCTGGCAAAAGGGCTTCTTTGCCATCTGTTTCTGATGTTTTTTCTTGTCTCATCTTGCCAAGCAGACTCACAAGAGCTCTCTCCTACTTCTTCTCTGCTGCTTTGTGAATTCTCTCCCCAAGAGTTTACTGAGTCCTCCCACCACTTAGAATGTTCTATTCACCTCTTCACCTACAGGCTCCAGGCTTAACTTCAAGGCACAATTCAAAATTTACCTACTCCTGGGCCCCCCGTCGCCTCCCATCCCAGAAATGTCTCCTATCTAGCCCATGTGGTGTATCTTCTCTTCTGCAGGAATGGTCTGTTATTCTTCCCCTGAAGGCAGAAAGTGGGTCCAATGCATCCTTTATGTCCCCTGAAGCCCTGAACATCAGGAATCATTTTCTAATGGATGTGTGCATGGGACCTGTTGAACCATAGAAATGACCCTACAAGGGATATGGAGCTGATATCTTCAGTCATTTCAGATGTAGAAAATAGGCAGCATGTGGATGAAGGGGTTTGCTGAAAGTCAAGTAGATACTTATCTTTGCTCCCTCCTCCAACACCATAAAAGATATGAACCCCAAATGACAATAAAGTGAAAGAGGGGATTACAGATAGTCAACGAAATTTGGGAAACAGGAAGAAGATACACAAGTGGTAACTAAAATCTATAGCCAGTCAAGGGTCCGTGGAGTCAAAGGGTGCCGACTGATTCACTCACCACAACTCTGGAATGGCAAAGAGATGGGAGGGTGTCAAGTATCTCCAAATGCTGAGGTGTAGATTGAGCCTGAAAACAGGATTGGTTGGTAGACCCCAGAACCCTGAACAGCTCACACAGCCAAATAATTGCCTTTGCTCTAGCCAGGCACAAAATGGCTTTCCCCTCTGGAGACACTTTGGACTTGAGGTCCCCAGGTCTAGTTAAAGGCAAGGGCAAGGCACCAAAATAGAACGAGAAGAATGTAAGTAAACACCTGCATGTGACATGGTGAAACCCACCATCTTTCCCTGTCCAGCAGCCAGAACCCTGGGAATCAGACTTGTCCTTGTCTGGAGCGCTGGAGAATCCTCTCAAGAAAAACTGACCAGCCCCACAGGATCCTGGGGACCCACAGAAACATCCAGGTCCTCACCCAATAATCCCAAAGCAAAGTCTGAAGATTACTGAGCACACCTCCTTTCCCCACCCCAATCACAGCTACCAAACACATACACAGATTCAGATTAGCTTTTTAGGGACAAACTTGAAAATGAATCTTTGACTGTATGTTAACTATACTGGAATGAAAAAAAAAATGGAATCTATGTGCCATTCACTTGAATTAAGTCATCTGTACTAAATTTCTAATATGAGTCTAAACAAAAAAAAAAGAGAGAGAGTCACACAGAGAGACAGAGAGAGATAGAGAGAAAGAGAAAAGGGGAGAGTGGGGAAAGTTACTCAGAGGAAGTGGAAGCAATTAAGGCAACTGAGGAAACAGGAAACATTTTTTTAAAGAATATTCTCAGATATAAGAAAAGATATTAAATCTATGCAGAAAAAAGTAAGTGCTAGTAAAAAAAAAAACACTGGACAAGAACTTCTTGAGAAACTCAGAATCTCACAGCACTTAAAATTATTAATTAAAATTCAATAGAATATATAGATGATTCAATTTAAGTTAATCTGTAAAGTATAACCAAAAAGATAGTGGAAATGGAAAATAATAAGCTAGAAAATTAAAGCTAAACCCATGAAGACTGACATTCAACTGATGAGCTAACTGGAAGGAAGGGTCAGAGGAAGAAACTGTAAAAATACATACTGTATAAAGCAGAAACTATATATTTATTTTGATATTCTTCAGCCAAGGGATACGGTTTTCCAGATCAAAAGGGAATATAGCTTGCCCAGCATGTTGAATTAAAAAGGAGATTCATCAAGTCATATCATCATAAAATTTGGGATAAAGAGAAGCCCTAAAAGTTTCCAGAGAGAAAAATCATACAAGCAATTTTTCTCACAGGAAGAATTAGGAATAACGTACTGCCTCATACTTTTCAAAAAATAGCATTGGGAGCAAGTTAAAAGTAGATAAATACCTTAGAATTCTAATCTAGAAATCTATGCTCAAACTACACTCAAATATGCAAGTAAAGGAAAAATATCTTCAGATGTGCCAGGTTTTACAATATTTTTCTACATTGTGTTTTTTCTTAGGACACTACTGGATATGATTCTCCCCAATATAAGGGTTTAAACTAAGAAAGAGGAAGGGATCTAGCTTATGAGGTGGATGAAGGAAATTCCCAGGATGATGATCAAGACAAATCCTAGGATACCAGTGATACATCAGCCCCAGAGCATAAACAATCCTGACTGGCAGAGAGAAGGACGGGACAGATGGTGCTTGAAGGAATAACTCTAAGAAAAAACAAAGCCTGAAAGATTGCCTGAAGTATTTGCTCATATAGAGAAGTGCTTGATAGCCCTGTTGGAAAAGCTGGGGAAGAATGAGTTATGTAGATAACAATATGAAACAAAAGAAGGAATTACTGACTACAAAAACTTGTAGAGAAAGATTATGTATGATTGTATACTGTAAGGCTCATCTTTGATTAATATATACAAGGTTATATGACATTAAATACTGAATATTGGTTTGACTAAAAATGGTGCCTTATATGTAAAGGGGGAACAGGGAAACAAGATGTACATGTGTTTATGGCAGGGGCAGGTGGGTGGTATCCAGAGAGTGAAATTCTCATCTGTCATAGAATTAAGTCAATAGATAATGTCTAAAACTGAAACACTGTGGAAAAAGTCAGCATAGACATGATACTGAGAAATATGGGTGAACATTCCAGAGGTAAAACAACAGCAAGGAATACAAGTGGTTATTTCTGAAGGATAGAAGTCAGAGGTGGGGAAAGTAGAATAAGGAACTGCTGTTTCGTATTATAAGATTTATAATGTTATTTGACTTTTGTTTTTCAGAGAAGTGGTACGGTGCGGTGCTTCAAAGCCCAGACCTGGGTTTGGATTTTGGCCCTGACACTTGTTGACTGTGTGAACCTGGTCAGGAATCTTAACCTCTCTATGCCTCCATGCCTCAACTTCCCCTTTCAAACAGGAGTGATAATAATGCCTGAATCGGTTAATAAATTAAAACACTGAGAAGAGTTGTATTTACTGTTTTATAACTATTTGTTATTGTGATTAAACTACCTACCTATATTACTTAAAAACTAAAATTAAAATTGAAAAGAATCAAGCACTATGCAAATTTTACTTCTGAAGACTGTACTTCTGAAGACTCTATTCTTTCTTCATATAAAGTAACAGTCAGAATCTTATGCTCGATTTTGCTCTAAATGTACCAATTTCTGTTGCTTTCCTTTTCTACAGAATATGTCCAGGAACACAGAACAGCAACTACTGAGAGGGGTGGGGCTTCCAGAAGGGAATGGGTGTGTAAGGAGTGGTCGACACTATCCACACCATTGCTCAAGCCCTCCCTTGGCTTGGAGATCACAGTATCAGTCCAGAATGCACCAAGTCTGACTTTGGGCTTGTGCTTTTCAAGGCAACAAGTCATAAATCATCCTAGATCACTGTGGTCATCCTGAAAAGACTTGCTGTCCTGCCAGGGTCTTAGACAGAGCTCTTTGTGTTTCAGCAGTGAATGATGCAGACACATTCTAGGAACTAACTCCTTACTCGTTCCTCGAGGGCAAAAGAAGACCCTCCCTTACCGTCTACTCTTCTCTGCCCTGTGCCTTCTTCTGACATCACCCTATGGAATCAGTACACAGTGGAAAAGCTAGAAGGCCTCTGCTGTTTCACTCTCCCATACTCCTCTGTCTTATTCAGCTCCAACCTGGGCTCTCATCAGCACCCACACAAGAGGAGAGAAACCAGGATGACCTGCTCCACAGCAGAGCACATATGCATACCACAGTGAAACTAAGTGCTTTCTGTACAGAATGCATGCATGTGAGCGTATGCATGTGAGTGTATGCACGTGAATGAGTTTGCTCATAGCTCTGACCTCTACTCACTCTGAGACCTTGTATTAATATTGTCAGTTCTCCTGACCGCATTCTGCTCTGCTGTAAAACCTGAGTCAAAGAATCAGCACCTCCAATTTCCCCATGGTTAGCAAGGCCTGAGGCAGTGAGGGTACTCGCACAAGGTAACATTGAAGCATAACTGGGACTCAAACCCCAGTCTACTGAGCCCAGAACATTGCTCTTTCCATGGTGCTTGATCACTGCCCAATGTCCAAATTATCATCTCCCAATCACAGCCTCTTCTATGTGAAAACCAGAATCCCATCCAGAAATCCACAGAAAGATAGTATCATTCTTTCATGATATGATAATTCCTTTCCAAGGCTCCAGCATTAGATTTTGATCTTACCAAGAAATTCCCAACTAAAATAACAAATGGAAGATTAAAAGCTCCAAATCAGTTTTAAACAACCCTATACTTGCATATACAGTCAAATCAGCAAATCTGACAGCAAGTTCTCAGACAAAGTCATAAACTCACCCTGCTGCAGACCAGCAATACCAGCCTCTCGGGAAGGAAGCTGCTTCTGAACAAGTAACTGAGATCGAGAGCCAATGCTTCCCTCCCTCCCCTCCCCTTCCCTGCCCACACCCACCCAAAGGCCAGTCTCTACCAAGCTGTTTGGCAACTCTGTTCAAGACAGCTTAAGGTCCAGGAGTGGATTAGGAACAGCTAACACTCTGGCAATCATTTTCCTTTCCCTTGAGCCCAGACTTCAGTGGGCGTGCAATGTGGCATTTTGCTTCTGATTTCAACCACTTCCTCAGCAATTCAGCATGAGAAAAATAAGAGCCGTGCCAGCACAGGAGCAGCCAACCTCAAGTCCTCCACCCCCTGCAATGGAAAGACCCGTGGTGACCAGGCCATCTCCCATCTCAGGACGTCTGAAGCAGTCCACTGATGGCCTGTCAGATGAGGCCGGAAGGCTCATCCTGTGCTGTTGCCTTCCCTTCAAGCCAAAGAAGCAGATGGGCTCCCCATCCTGCTGAAAGCAGCCTGGGAAATCTACAAGGATGGACAAGCCATTTTACTTTTAAGCCACTCGTGACAGTTGTTGAAAATTAACATTATGTATCCTGTGTATCTGTGGCATTGCCAGTCAGGAAGTCTAGAACACAAGCTAGGGAAACACTGGGCACATGATCTTCATTCTCTGGTTCCCCCTGGTCTCTGGTCTTGCCTCCCTCCCTCACCTTCCACGTAAGTGACAAGTGATTCAGAACACATCTCTGAACGTATCATGCCCTTCACATGAAATTATCCAGGGCTCCTCGGAACCTCCAGCATAGAGTCCCATGCCTCGGCATGTGCCTTCAGATGGCCCCACCAGCCTCTTCTGCCAATTCTCTGCTACATCCTGGGCTTCAGTATCGCAAAGCCATGCACAACCCGGGTCTCCTCTCACCTCTTAATTGTTGAACATGCATTTCCCTGTACTCAGACAACCTCCTCCCCCTTTCAAATAGCCTATGCCTCAGTGGAAATGCCACATCCTTCCAGAAAAACCACCTTGGCTCCTCCAATACTCTTGAGTATTGAATGTTCCTTCATAGAAGATTCACTATGTTCCTAAAATGACCTCTATCAAGACCATTTTTAAAAATCCATCTCTCAGGCTGGTCTGTGAGCTCTTGAGGAGGGACAGTAACTTTCTTTCCTGAGTGCCTACACCAGCACCTAGTGAATGGGATGTGTTCAGTGACTGTGTGTTGATTCAATAATTCTTAAGGGCAGGGGCTATGCCATATTCCTTTTTTTGATCCTCCAAAGAATAGATGCTTCAAGTGGTTTGTGTATGACAGAGTAAACCAAAAGACTGTATTTCCCCAACTTAGAGAATCTGTGCTTTGTCCTCAGACAAATGCATGTGTGAGAGTCAATGATGTCAATCTGGGACTTTCTCTCTAAGTAGCTTGTCCTGCCTGTACTCCTCAAGAAACAGTCTGCTACTTGCGTTCCCTCCCTGCTAGCCTAAGGCACTCTGTCCCCTGTTCATTTCCTCCTTCAGGCTGTGAAACATGGCCCTGAAGCCTTCCTCTTCTCCAGGTGACCTACAATGGAGCAGGAGCCCCGCCTTACCTTGCTTACTCCCCATGTTTGAGCCCCTTGGGGGACTCACAGATAGGAAGCACAGGCATGCTTGCTTACCATTTCATCTGGATAACTGCACCTGTGACCCACGGATCGTATAGGCTTCTGGGGCCCTCCATGTTTCTCACACAGTTCTGTGGGAAAAAGTCCTCGTTATTGTCCAATGAAGCTAGACACAACAGAGGTGTTATAAAATGAGGTTTGATAAAATAGGGGGGTTAAAAGAGATTGTTGCTTCACTTCCTTATCCCAGTTCTGCCTCCTGCAGCCTAGAATGTTCACTTTGCAATAGATGGAATGGGCTGACGTGTATACAAGCTTACTAATCTGAGCCCGAGGTTTCTCTAAAATTGTCAATAATCACCTTCCAGGAAGCAGTAGACTTTAGCCAGCATCTGACATGGCCTGCAAATTTTGGTATCAGCCATTTTTGAGGAAGCCTGTTTTTATAAAGGGGCCACCAACACACCCAATAGACACTCTCTGGCAAGTCTGTGAATTGCTACAACATAAAAAGGCAGGCCCGGTTTGAATTACCAGGCTCCAATCCCTCACTGGAACTCTGGTCACACTCGCTACACAAACCATCTGGAGCCTCACTCTGGCACTTTGTTATTTACTCAGGGTCCCAGGTGGAATTAGAGCCCATAATTCACCAACGTCCGCCCTCTTCTCCATGGACAGCATCATACCTCATCTCAGCAGTCGCTCCCTGGCCATTCATCAGCCATTCCAATTTGGGAATCCCTTGCCAAAGTAGATGTTTTTCTTTGGGGATTATCATAATAAATTAATGTTTTAAATTGGGGGACCAGTCTGCCATTTTGCAGAGCATTTTGCCTTTTTTCTCTTAATCTCACATGTCTCAAACTTATTTAAAAAAACCCACTTATTCATCCCATTTTTCCTTCCTCCCTTCATAAAGAATTCTGGTCACCAACAGAACATACGCTCTTTTACTTCTCTGGGAATTCATTACCAAGCCAACCAACTAACCAACCAACAAACCAACGAACAGTGAAAAATTCCCACCAGCTCAAGGTCCTCAATGAGAAGACCACTGCTCATCAGTTAAGACTGAGCATGTTACTGAATGTCTTGTGCCTCAGCTTATCAGGGGATGAGGCAAGAAGTTTAGTCATAAAACACATACTGGTCCATGTTGGGTGGTAGCAAAGGAAGGTCCTCTTGGTGCACAAAACTCAAAAGAGAGGGAGAGGTATGATGTGTCCAAGAATTGGAGAAGTACAAGGAGTCTGGTGGAATGAATGTAAGGAACAGGTGGAGGAGCAGAAAAAGATGAAACTGAAGAGGGATGTGGGGTGAGATGACGAAAGCCCTTGAATACCATGTGAAGAAGTCAGGATCAGTTTTTCAAGGTGATACAAAGTCATTAAAGGTTTTAAGAAGGGGTATCATGTATTTAGACTGTTTTTAGAAATATCATTGTCAAAAAGGCGGAGGCTGGATTAAAGAGATGCAGGATTAAGGGGAGAAAATCCTGTTACTGGGCTGCAAGGCAGGTGAGAATGGATGGAAGCCCGAAGTAAGGCGGCAAAGGGGAGACTGAGAGGAGAGGACAGAGCTAGGAGATCTTTAGGAAGATCAAGGGGAACAAGGGAAGGAATTACTTGAGCAAATGCTCAAGTTTCTGGTGGAGACAATTGGATTGACATTGGAACAGCAATGGTACTCATCAAGGTAAGGGAATGGAGGGAGTTTTTCAAGAAAAGGGAATGAGAAAAAAGTTGTTTGGGGACACTTTGAGTGAGTGCTTGTGGGACACTTAAAAAGAGGGGCACCTAGGTAGCTCAGTCAGTTAAGCATCTGACTTTGGCTCAGGTTATGATCTCACAGTTTGTGGGTTCGAGCTCTGCTTTTAGCTCTCTGCTGTCAGCATAGAGCCTGCTTTGGATCCTCTGTCCCTCTCTCTCTCTCTCTACCCCTTACCAGCTCAGGCTATCTGTCTGTCTCAAAAATAAACATTAAAAATTAAAAAAAAAAGAGTTTCTAGTAAGCAAGAGAATTTTTAGGAAAAAGTAGAGTCATCAGTATATACAGTGTATGAAAACTGAAGACACAGGGAAGGTAAGATCATCCAGGAAGCAGGTGTAGTATGAGCAAACAGGATGGTTGGCCATGAGACCTAGGGAATCACTAACTAAAGGAGGACAGAGCTTCAAGGATAGAGTGGTCAATTGTGTCAACTACACCATGGCAAGTGAAGTCATGGAGAGCAGAAACCAGAAAGAAGTGGGCTTGGGAATGAATTGGGAGAGACAGTAAATGTGAGCAGTGCATACTGTATTTTGGTAGGCTTAAGTGTGAAAGGAGAGAGACAGGGCCAAAGGAAATTGTGGGTTGGTTAGTGGCTTGCTGTTTTATTTTTAATAAACTTTTTGTTTTGGAGTAATTGTATTTTATTTATTTATTTATTTTGAGAGAGAGAGAGAGATAGCATGTTAGCGCACACTCAAGTGGGGGAGGGACACAGAGAGAGAGAGAGAGAGAGAGAATCTCAAGCATGCTCCACTCCCAATGCAGGGCTCAATCTCACAAACCTGAGATCATGACCTCAGCTGAAACCAAGAGTTGAATATTAACCAACTGAGCCACCCAGTTGCCCCTGGAATAATTTTAGATTACAGAGAAGTTGCCCAAATAGTCCAGTTCTCCATATTAACATCTTACATCACCATGGTACATTTATCAAAACTCAGAAACCAACACTGGTACATTACTACTAACTAACTTCTGGAATTTATTTGGATTTCATCAGCTTTTCTCCTAATGTCTTTTTCCTTCTTAAGGTCCAATACAGGGTACTGCATTGCATTTAGTTCTCATATCTCCCCAATATCCTCTGGTCAGTCTTTGTTTTTCATGACTTTGACATCTTGAGGAGTACTGGCCAGGTAGCCTATCGAATGCCTCACAATCTGAGTTTTTCCCATGGTTAGACTGGGGTTATGAGTTTTGAGAAATTATACTTCTTCATCAGGGGCCACATGAGAGCCACATGACAACACGGTTGATATTAATTTTGATCACTTGATGAACACAATGGCTTCTCCACTGTGAAGTTTCTGCTCTCACTTACCCAACTCTATTCTTTGGAAGTGACTCACCAACAAGTCAGCCCAGACTTGGGGGTGACATGGGGGTGGATACAGGATTAAGCTCCACCTCTTGTTTTGTTTTTAAGATAAGGAAGATCCTCCTAACTCAGCCCATAATCATTATTTCTCTTTTATTTGAGATAAAACTAAACATTTGGAGTCTCAAGTACACAATATAGCACTTAATCCTATGAGATTTTATTTTGTTCATTCATCATTTTACACCTGTTATTCAGGGTTCCAGGCAAAACAACTCAGTGCCTAGTCTGGGACTCATACTGTATTTCTCCCTTTCCTAAATCCATTTGGTCACTATGTCCTTTCATTTTAACCTGTTAAACAACTCATATTTAGTCACATAATTGATAATTTGTCAGATCAACTGACTCCTAAGTTTTTTTCTTCCAGGTAGAACTCTGTCCCTATCCCCAACTCCTGGTAAATGCAGAAAGGCAGCAAAGGAGAGAAAACTTTCTCTATTATCACCACACTCAAGTGTGGTCAATATGACTAGAGGATGACTTAGTAGCTTAGAGCCTGGGCTTAATGGCTTAGAGAGCTCATCCTAAGGAAATGGCTGATAAAAAGCTTTCTTCCTGGCATTTTTCACAGAAATTCTCCAGGAATATGTGTTTGAACAAAAATCATTTGTGGGATGCTTGTAGGATGGGTCCAGTCTCAGGAAATGACAAGCAGGAGATTTGGGTTCCAGGATTGGTTCTGCCACTAACTTACTCTGGAAACCAGGGTTCACCATTCCAACTTGCATACCTCAATTTCTGCATTAGTAAAATGAAGGAGTTGGGCTGATTATGAATTCAGTTCAATCTACCAGCTGCTTTATTAAACCACCTATCCCTTGATTTCATTGTTGGGGCTTCTTTGTTAGAGGCACAGGACAGCATGATTGGCCTTGAGAATGCTGTATGGAAGCCATATCTCAGAAGAATCACATGGAAAAGGGATTAGGGCTGCACAGGTCAAATTCCAGCGTGGTGAGTTGTGTGAGATAAATGTGGGGAAGCCCAGTGGAAAGAAGGGGCTCCTAACCTCTTGAGAGACGATGCATGCTTCTTCCCAGGGGGCTGGAGGCTTGGCAGCCTTCTGTTGCCTCCAGCCCCATCCCATCAGGTGGGGTTAGCTTGCTGGTGAGCTCACTTGACAGATGGCCCTTTGGGCCTCCAGAGTGTTCTCCAGCCATCACCAGGTTGTCAAACTGCAAACAAAAGCCATTCATTGCCCTCATCTTCTCTCCTGAATTCTTTCTAGCTTCAGAACCTCAAAAGCACAAGTTATGCCATAATCATCTGAGGGTCTTCCACTCCTTACTTATCTACATGAGCCATATTTTTCTGAAACTCAAAAAATCAGCACACGTCACCTGACAAAGAGTGTTTTTGCTATATCTGACTGCAAAAACAGTTGAGGAAACATAGTTTGAGTACCAAGATATTATTATTTCCACATTACTGCAATGGTTTCTAACATCTTTTCCAGGACTAACCAAACAGAGTTGCAATCACAATTGCCTTAGGAAGTCTGGATGCAAGGTGCCTTGTACACCCTCTCTTCTTCCTTTTCATCTTACCATTACAGTCCTACTAGAAGGAGCTAGCACAGTGTCAGGTGAAAGGTGAAAAGAGTAGTGAGGAAAACACCTGGCCAAACTCACCTGCAGGCAGCAGAGACTATGGCACAGAAGGACTGTGACACAGTGCCACCGGCCCCAGCATTCGATCTGCTGATACTAAAAATCCAACTATCACAAATATGTAACTTTGACACCAATTTTTATCCATAATTAAACAAGATTTCTAAGAGTATTTGGACTCAAAGGTTTTTTTTTCCAATTATTTCCACCTTCAGGAGAAGGGTTTGAGGGCAGGTAGGAGATTACCAGAAGGTGGTAAAACATCACATGTCTCAGATGAGAGTTGGCATGGGATCCTTGTTTGCTGCCTGCTACAAGTTCTTTAAGAAATGGCCAGCCCCGGGGCGCCTGGGTGGCTTAGTCGGTTAAGCGTCCGACTTTCGCTTAGGTCACGATCTCGCGGTTCGTGGGTTCGAGCCCCGCGTCGGGCTCTGTGCTGACTGCCAGCTCAGAGCCTGGAGCCTCTTTGAGTCTGTGATTCCCTCTCTCTCTGACCCTCGCCTGCTCACGCTGTCTCTCTCTCTCCTAGAAATAAATAAAACATAAAAAAAAAAATTAAAAAAAAAAGAAATGGCCAGCCCCTTACTCCCCAGTAGAATCTTGGAATGGGAGATCCTCTGGCTCCCCATAATCCTAGGGGGAGAGCAAGAGACCTCAGGGGGAAATGGCCAGTCTCATGGTAGAAACATCCTTATCCACTGCAGCAGAAAAACTGGGCATCTCTGACATTATGCAAAAGGGCCTAGCCTGGGAACCCAGGATCTGAGTTCTAAAGTTGGAATTTTCCACTGTAAAATTAGAAAGTTGATAACATAATCTTTAACATCTTGCCCAACTTGAAGGATCTCTGGTCACTTAATATTAAGCAGACATTTCTCCAGAATGACAGGAAACATATGAGAGACAGGGGTAGTATGAAAGTCTGATTATGAGGAAAATAACGAAAAGAAGGGCATTGAAGATGTAAAGGTCCAACCCATATGTGATCCATACAACTTGTCTGAATGGTTCCAGGAGAAACATCTCTCTCTCTCCTTTGTGCCTTATACTTTCAGTATAATAGCTCACATTCTATTTTGCCCTAGATTCTCTCATCAGCTTTAATTTAATAGCAAAATCATCTAAAATCCATCATTTTATTTGATTTCCCACCCCCTTAAAACAAACAAACTATGAACCTGGCAGGAATTCCTCTCTCTATTCCCTAGGGGAAAACCTTGGGGCTCACTGACTTAGAAAAGGTGCCACATTCAAGATTTCTTGGGATCAACTGAATCCTGAATCTCATCTTCACCAGTTCTTTTGAACTTTAGAGTTTCTTGAAGGTATCTGCAAGCAAAGCCTACAAAACCCTTATTTTACCTCCCGCGTCAACTGGCCAAACTTCTGCTACAAAAGAGTAGATCACAATGAAGCTCAGAGTTAGGTTACCTGCTCTGTCACTGATAAGACAGTAATTTTCCAACTACGCTTTACATATCTTAGAGGTCCCACCAAGCCTCTTCTAGGCTTCTGACTGTCTTTGGGCTATGTAGCTGGGGGCATAGGCTCTCCCCCTTATTCAATCTGAACAGTCTCACTTTTATCTGCTTTATTTATTGGTCTCTCTCTTGGTATTAAAAAGTATTTGAGAACCACTGTAGGGCAAGTTCTAGTCCACAGTGCTATTTCCAGCCTGAACCCAAGTTCCAGTGTCTTTACATGACACACTAATAAATCTCTGCTTCATCCTCCCAACAGAAGAGGGAGGACAGAAGCAACTCGTTGGTCTTCAAGACATACTGTCATGTGTCACATAGGGATGCCTCCAGGGGGTCTTAAATCTAGAGAAACACGAGAGTAGTCATTTCACATCTTAAGACCCTTCTGATGAGAGAAGCCTCATTAGCACGCGTGCACAGTAGCTAGTATTTTACATAAACTAACTGGCCTGTTTTCATTCCTTTTAAATACCCAAAGGCATCCTCCTACATGAGGAGCTGAAGGCCTACAAACCATGGTCGTAAAAACTGTTTGCACACTACGCAAGTGCTAAAGAGCACCTGAAACCACTTTGCTTCTATTTGTTTTGCCCCCTAATATGCACACTGGTATATTAGTGTTTCTTTTGAGTCCCTCTGGGTTTGGATATTATACACCCAAGTTTTCCTTCAAATTGGGTTTTCACAGCTGGATTATAAACCAGTGGAAATGTTGACCCAGCACCAACTATATCATTCCAAACAGGTGTTGCTTTAATTAGCCTTATCGTAAAACAAAAATTAAAAATTAAAGGAAAACATTTTAATGTACCTAAAGAGTTTCTGAAGGTCTTAAAGGGAGCAGGCAAATTATTGAGGACTTTTAAGCCTTATCTCCTATTCTCAGAGGTGCTCTTAAAAATTCAGAACACGTCTGAAGCTGCAATAACACCCCAGTGTTTTAAGAGGAGAAAAAAACTGACTTCCCTGGCATGTTTTTCAATGAAGAAGGAAGTTTTTAAGTGAAGGGAGAGGGGGTTTGAAAATTCATTCACCTAGGTCCTAGACATTCTCATCTCAGGCAGGAAGAAGGCAAAAAGAACAGTCTTTGGATGCCACTTCTTACCCTCAAGGGGATTATCACTATTTTCCATAAAAAAACAAAGGAGTTTTAGGTGACTGCAGTTCGGTGCAGAAAGCATACCTACTGGGTACTTAGACATAGAAGAGAGGTTGCAAAAATCCAACACTCAAGGGGTAGTAAAGCTCAGTGTTTCACACACATGAAACCACTTAGAGAACAAGTTAAAATTGGGTATGAATTAGCTCAGATGTGTTGACATTTCAGCAAGACAACACAAACTTCCCTTGGCCTCAGGAAGTTTATGATGACTTCCCAAAGAAAGAGTGAGCAGCTAGCTTCAGAGACTGAATACAGAGGGGGAAGCCAGAGGAGCATCTCCAGCTGGAGAAACTCCATCAGTAAAGGTACAGAACCATCATTCTCCAGTCTGAGTGTATACCAGTCATGTGCAGGGTTCATTAAAACTGATTACTGGGCCCCCAGAGGTTCTAATTCAGTGGGTCTGAATTGAGGGTCCAAGAATTTGCATTTCTAATGGGTTTCCAGTTGATGTGGCTGTTGATGTTCCATGGACCACACTTTGAGAACAACTGACATGGAGAAAAGACAGCACATAGCTGTTAGTGGTCCAGTGTGGTCTCTGATTTAGCTGTAAGAGGATTAGTATACAAGAATGGAGAATGCAGTTACTTAGAAAGATGCTTGTTTTTTGATGGTGTGAACTAGGTCATTTTTAAGCTAAAAATTATTCATTTTCAATTTAGCCCTCTTTTTTAAAGTTTATTTATTTATTTTGAGAGAGAGAAAGAGAGAGAGAGTGAGCAGTGTAGGGGCGGAGAGAGAGGATCCCAAGCAGGCTCTGCACTGAGGCAGGGCTCAAACCCATGAGCCATGAGATCATGATCTGAGCCAAAACCAGAGTCGGACACTTAACTGACTGAGCCACCCAGGCATCTCTCAATTTAGCCCTCTTTCAAGCCACTTTAAGTCTTGTTCACTTTCTTTCTCAAAGGAAAGTGGAAAAGAATTCTCCAGTGAGTGCCACATGTGGAGCTAATACCTGTATTAACTTAGCCCTCATAAAAAAATAAATGCAAAAAATTATCAAAACAATAACAATGATGATGCACTTTGTACTTACATTAAGTACTCACATGCCTCTGCTTGTACCTTTGCAGGCATGGGTGGCACGCTTTGTGAGATGAAGAGACGTTCTGCTGCTCTTAAAAGTCTCCTCCTTTCCAGGAAAATACCAACTTCTCTGGTCTTTTCTATCACGCAGCTCTTCTGAAATACAAGGAACACAGAAACACCAAGGGACCTCAAATGACAGGACTTATCATAAGGCTATGTTGGGAAGAAATAAAAGATGGAAAACTGGGCCTCTCGAAAGCACAATGACACTCATAAGTTAAGAGCAATTCTGATGATTCTCTCAACCAATTTCCTCAGGGGTGGCCATCCACTGTTCCCTACCCTGAGACCCCAAGTTCTTCTGGCCCAACTTCCTTTTCTCTGCATGCTTCTCTTCCCTGCTCTTCTGTTGTGTTTCTCTGTGTGCGTGTATGTTTCAAAATTTTCCAAGAGAAACAATCTGATTGGCTACTAGTCACCAGTCAACATGGGTTCCTCTACTGGGCAAGTCATTGCATCAGGGCCTCTAATGAGCCTCTGGTCCAGCTGATACAACAGCAGCATTGTCCAACAGAAATATAATGCCAGCATCAGATGTAAGAGGTGTATGAAATTTTAAATAGTTCTATATTAGCTATATCAAGAAGGTAACACAGGAATGTAAACTGGTATGGCTACCATGAAAAACAGTATGGGGTTTGCTCAAAAAGTTAAAAATTGAACTACCCTATGGTCCAGTAATCACATGACTGGGTATTCACCAAAAAAGTATAAAAGCACTAATTCAAAGGGATACATGCACCTTTATGTTTACTGCAGCATTATTTACAATAGCCATATGATGGAAGCAGCCCAAATGCCCATCAATAGATGAATGGATAAAGAAGATGTAGTGTATATATACAATGCAATAGTACTTAGCCATAAAAAGAATGAAATCTCGCCATTTGCAACAACATGGATGGAGCTAAACAGTATAAGGTTAAGCAAAGTAAGTCAGTCATAGAAAACAAATACCACATGATTTCACTCATATGTGGAATTCAAGAAACAAACTAAATGAGCAAAGGAAAAAAAGAGACATACACACACACACACACACACACACAAACCAAGAAATAGACTTTTAACTACAGAGAACAAACTGATGGTTACCAGAGGGGAATGGGGGGATGGGTGAAACAGGTGATGGTGATTAAGGAGTACACCTATCACAAAGAGCATTGAATAATGTACAGAATTGTTGAATCACTATATTGTATACCTGAAACTAATATAACACTGTATGTTAACTACACTGGAATAAAACATTTAATTAAAAAATAAAATAAAGGCTCTAAAAACAATGAAAAAGAATGTAGCACAAAAGTAAAATAACATTTTACTTAATCAGTATATCTACATTATTAACATTTTTAACATGTAGTGAGTAAAAATTTACTCAGATATTTTACCTTCTTTTTTCCCATATTAAGTCTTAAAATCCTATGTGTAATTTACACTTGGAAAATATCTCAATTAGATTAGCCCTACATTCAGTGCTCATTAGCCACATGAGGCTAGTGGCTACCATATTGAATAGTATACTAATAGATGGTTACCTTTGTCTGGTGGACTTATCTTTAGTTGCCATCACTATTGGTCAGAATAACAGGGTTATATGATACAATATATTAAAAGAACCACCCATCACTATTTACTTTACAGAGGTACCAGGGACAAGGAGTGTGCTCAGAATCCAATAGTCCATTCTCCTGAGCTTGTCCAAAGATGGTGTTAGTAGATCTCTATTATCATTTGATATAAATACACTTCTACCTAAGCTATAAGTTATACTGGTACTCTCACTCTGGTCTTACCAATGGGTTAGTGACTACCTTTGTCTTTCCACCATCTTCCAGTGATCTGGTAACTACTTTTATGTTAATGGTATTGAGTCTCAACCTTGTGTCACTGTTACAGTCACCTTAACCCATCTTCTCATATATATGTGTGTATATATATATATATATATATATATATATCCAGACTCATAAACATTTCTCATATACCTTTATTCTCATAAAGTTTGTGATATATTTGCCATATTTTATATTCCTTCTGGCTATAAAAGATTATTCAAAATAAATCTTATCTCTTATGTACTCTTATTTGGTACATCCATCTATGGCACCAATTGTCACTATCACATATATATTGGTATGTGTTCATTCATTCCTACTTCTAGATAATGCTATCTGTGAGGTCATTCTTTAAATGAATTTAGCAGCAAGCCAAAAATCAGCATCCCCAGTGCTTAGTACAGCATCTTACCAATAAGAATACTAATAAATATTTGATAGTGGAATAAATAAGTGAATCAACATGCGACTTACCTTGAGTCTTCTTTTTTTTTTTTTTTCACAATTTAGTTTTATTTTTTTTTATTATTTTTTTTTTTTACAAATAGTTTATTGTCAAATTAGTTTCTACATCCCTTGAGTCTTCTTAAGTACCTTCTTAACTGCACTTTGTTGTGAATGTGTAAAGCTTTCAGAATGAAAGAAAATCCATACAAAAGCTGACACAATCATCTGTCTCATCTTTTTAGCTTGTTTGAGGAAAGAGACTGCATTTTTTTAATAGCTTATTGTCAAGCTGGTTTCCATATAACACCCAGTGCTCATACCCACAAGTGCACTTCAAGACAGAATGGGTTTAAAAGGAAACTGTGAAGTGTGCAACATGGTATAACAGGAATAGTACTGCATAAAGAATAGGGTGATTTCATCACTGGTATGACAATTAATTTGCTTTAAAGACATAAATAAATCACTTCACCACTCTGAGCTTTTATGTCTTTGTGCTATGTTATATTTCAATGTTAAAATTAAGCACTGCAGTCAGTTTCAAAGATTCTATCCCTCTATCTCTAATTTTTTATGATTTTAAGAATTCACAAGTTCTAGAATAACATTAAACAATCTGTGTTGGGGGGTTTTATTACTTTTATTATTTTATTATTGCAATGAGAAGTATCACAAGTGGTAATGAAGTATTTATTCCTTTGTTCTGCAATTACTTATATGTGTGTCTACATCTTAGATGAGATTACATTCTTGAGAATAAGAACAGTATCTTGCTCTTCTTGGTACAGTCAACAACTGAATCAGGGGATGCACAAAGTGGCTTTCAATAAATGCCAATTAATTATGAAGACATGCATGAATAGTCATTACTCATATCAAATATGCAAAATTATTTTTGCTGTACAGTTTAGGATGAGTAGGGTGATGGTCTCTATTTGAGATGTCTACACTTCAGACCTAAATGTGAAGATCATAGATGAGAAGTTCTAATACTTCCATTCCATGTCATAAGGGTCACAGAGGCAGGAAATCCTCCCAATACACTTAGAATTTACTGAGAAAGGTGTTTTGATGTCTTCCATGATGATTCTGAATGTGCATATGTCTCCTTTAGGTCCTGTTAATTTCTGCTTTTTATTTTTTTAAGATCTATTATTAGGTGTTTACAAATTTGCAACTGTTATTCCTTACTAGTGACTTAATTATTTCATAATTATTAAGTGAATTTATCTTTATAATGCCTCCTGCCTTAGAGAAAATTACCAGCATAACCGCACCAGCCTTCTGTTAATTAAGGTTTGCATTGGTGAGGTACTGGTGAATTGGCTCTCTGAAAATCAAAAAGCCCTGATTTGTTAATTTGTGACATTTGCAGATTTACACAGGGTGAATGCTCCCACCATGGCCAATTTCAAGCAACCAAACTTTTAACATCTGACTTGAAAAATTCCTGAATACTTAACAATTAGTTATTGTAACTCCTTATGAAATGGTGCCAGGATACTACTGGTTTTTCCATACTTTTACTTTAAGCCATTTGTCTCCTTATATTTAAGGTGTTTCTCCTTTAAGCAGACTATGGTTGGACATTTTATAAAATTTAGACAGATTCATCTTTCAATTAGAATATATAGACCATGTACATTGAATGTAGTTGCTAACTTTTTGGGGTTTATATTTGTCATATTAATATTCGTTTTCCATCTTCCCCATTAATTATGTTCCTTTTTTCTTTTTTTTTCTTCCTTTGGTTTAATCAAATGTTTGTTATTATTCCAAATTCCACCTTATTAGCTCATTAAGTAAACATTTATTCTTGTTTTAGTAGTCATCCTGAGTAGCATACATTATTGATTTGTTAGAAGCTAATATGATTGTACTTTCACCATTTTCCTGACATTGAAAGATCCTTGGAAACCTTAAAACTTGTAGTTTAATAGAGCTCGTTACTGGGGTCCCCAAGATATTCTTGGTATCTGTGTTTCACTAGGAGGATTCATGGGATGCAGCATATACTACAGGTTTGATTGATTCAAGTGAAAAGACACAAAACAAAATCAGCAAAGGGAAAAGGGGAATGCGGTAGTTTGTAAGGAACCAGGCACAAAATTCCAAGAGTTCCCTCCTCGTGGAATTACACAGGACATGCTTAATTCCCACAGCAACAAATTGTGACAACTCATGTCAAATGCTTGTCTACCAGGGAAGCTCATCAGAGACTCAGCACCCAGGGAACACATTGGGTGTTATTACAGACATTTTACAACGTTCCAGACTTCAAGAAAGAAAGCAGGTGTTCAGCATGAATCATATTGTTTGTATGAAGAGTCTGGGTACAGTGAGCCACTCTTCTCAGTTCAAGGAATGGTGGTGACATTCCAAAAATTTAAACTCTCAGATGACTATGTAGTCAACTTTGCAAGTAGGTCTTTTTAATGAGAGCAGTCTCGAATCTGCTTTGTTAGGTCCTATCTTGGGTTACTGTCACCATATATTTTATTTCTACATATATATTTTAAACCCTATAAGACATGATTGTTCCTGTGTTTTAGAGTCCATATTTAACCTTTCCATTGTTCTTCCTATCTTCCTGCATTTCCCTTTTATATTTTCCATAGGTCATTTCCTGTTGGGAATGAGATCTATTGGCTTTTGTCAGGAATGTTTTTATTTCTTCTCCATTTTTTTTTTAAATTTATTTATTTCTAGGAGAGAGAGAGACAGCGTGAGCAGGGGAGGGTCAGAAAGAGAGGGAGTCACAGACTGAAACAGGCTCCAGGCTCTGAGCCGGCAGTCAGCACAGAGCCCGACGCGGGGCCCGAACCCACGAACCGCGAGATCATGACCTAAGCGAAAGTCGGACGCTTAACCGACTAAGCCACCCAGGCGCCCCTCTTCTCCATTTTTGAATGATATTTTTACTAGCTATAGAATTCTAAGTTGGCATTTATCTTTTTCTCTACACTTTACAGATACCATTCGACTGCTGCATAGTTTCCTTGATTTCTATTAAGAAATGAGCTATTGGTCTTAAAGTGACTCTTCAAGAGTAATGGATCTTTTTAACTCTGGCTATTTTTATGATTTCCTCTTTATTTTTGGTTTTTGGCAGTTTTGCTATGATATGCCTAGGTGTTAGATTTATAACATTCTTTGAGTCAATTCTTGGCCACTTCTCTACAAATATTGCCTCTGCACCATTCTTTCTCTGACAGCATACTTATGTTAGACTAGTAGCTCTCAACCAGGGATGATATATTTATTTCCTCCAAGGTAACTACACCCTCAGAAAAAATAATTATTTGATTTAAAAAAGGTCAAGAGTGGAGAGGCTTAGAAACACTGTGTTAGATTTTTCACCAGATTTGTGTGTCCTACATTCTTTTCTGCAGTGCTTCTCTCTCTCTCTCTCTCTCTCTCTCTCTCTTCTTGCCTCCAGGCTTCACTCTAAATATTTTTACTAACCTGTCTTCAAGCTTACTGAGCTCCTTTCAGCTTTATCTGATCTGCTGTTAAATCCATCTATTAATTTCCTAATATCAGATATTGGAATTTTCAGTTCTAGAATTTCTATATGACTATTTTATATAGATTCCAATTCTATGATGAAATTCTCCATATTCCCATCCATCTTCTTGAACATATTAGTCACAATTATTTTTAAACCCACATCTAACAAGTCCAATATCTGGGTCACTTGTTTCTCTAGTCTGTTTACTTATCACTTCTGTTTTTAGCATGTGTGATCATTTCTATTGAATGTCAGATATTGTTTAAAATTCTGTTGATGGACAACACAAAGAAATAAAAGATATCCAAGCTGGCCAGGAGGAGGTCAGACTTTCACTCTTTGCTGATGACATGATACTTTATATGGAAACCCAAAATATTCCACCAAAAAACATCTAGAACTAATCCATGAATTCAGCAAAATCACAGGATATAAAATCAACACACAGAAATCAGTTGCATTCCTGTACACCAATAATGAAGCAACAGAAAGAGAAATCAAGGAATTGATCCCATTTACAATTGCACCAAAAACCATAAAATGCATAGGAATGAATCTAACTAAAGAGGTGAAAAATCTATACACTGAAAACTATAGAAAGCTTATGAAAGAAATTAAAGAAGTCACAAAGAAATGGAAAAATATTCCATGCTCCTGAATAGGAAGAACAAATATTGTTTAAATGTCCAATACTACCCAAATAAACCTACATATTCAATGCAATACCTATCAAAATAACACCAGCATTCTTCACAGAGCTAGAACAAACAGTCCTAAAATTTGTATGGAAACAGAAAAGACCCTGAGTAGCCAAAGCAAACTTGAAAAGGAAACCTAAAGCTGGTAGTGTCATAGTCCTGGTCTTCAAGACATATTACAAGGCTGTAATCATCAAGACAGTATGGTAGTGGCACAGAAACAGACAGATCAATGGAACAGAATAGAGAACACAGAAATGAACCCACAAACGTATGGCCAACTCATCTTTGACAAAGCAGGAAAGACTATCCAATGGAATAAAGACAGTCTCTTCAGCAAATGGTGCTGGGAAAACTGCACAGCAACATGAAAAAAAATGAACCTGGACCACTTTCTTATACCATACACAAAAATAAACTCAAAATGGATAAAATACCTAAAGGTAAGACAGGGAGTCATCAAAATCCTTGAGGAGAAAGCAGGCAAAGACCTCTTTGACCTCGGCTGCAGCAACTTCTTATTCAACACGTCTCTGGAGACAAGGGAAACAAAAGCAAAAATGAATTCTTAGGACCTCATCAAAATAAAAAGCTTCTGCACAGAGAAGGAAACAATCAGCAAAACTAAAAGGCAACCAATGGACTAGAAAAAGGTATTTGCAAGTGACATATCAGATAAAGGATTCATATCCAAAATCTATAAAGGACATCTAACTCAACACCCAACAAACAAATAATCCAGTGGATAAATGTGCAAAAGAAATGCATAGACACTTCTCCAAAGAAGACATCCTGATGGCCAACTGGCACATGAAAAAATGATCAACATCACTCATCATCAGGGAACTACAAATCAAAACCACAGTGAGATACCACCTCAAGCCTGTCAGAATGGGTACCATTAACAACTCAGGGAACAACAGATGTTGGTGAGGAGGTGGAGAAAGAGAGTCTCTTTTGCACTGCTGGTACGAATGCAAACTGGTGAAGCAGCTCTGGAAAATAGTATGGAGGTTCCTCAAAAAATTAAAAGTAGAACTACCCTAAGACCCAGCAATTGCACTACTAGGTATTTATCCAAGGAATACAGGTATGATGTTTAAAAGAAGCACATGCACCCCAATGTTTATAGCAGCACTATCAACAATAGCCACAGTATAGAAAAAGCCCAAATGTCCATCAATGGATGAATGAGTAAAGATGTAGTGTATATATATATATATAATGGAATATTAGTTGGCAATCAAAAAGAATGAAATCTTACCATTTGCAACTATGTGGATGGAATTAGAGGGTAGTATGCTAAGCAAAATTAGTCAGAGAAAGACAAATATCATATGACTTCATTCAGATGAGGACTTTAAGTTACAAAACAGATGAACATAAGGGAAGGGAAGCAAAAATAATACATAAACAGGGTGGGGGATGAAACCTAAGAGACTCTTAAATATAGAGAACAAACAGAGGGTTGCTGGAGGTGTTGAGGGAGGGGGAATGGGTTAAATAGGTAAGGGGCATTGAGGAATCTACTCCTGAAATCACTGTTGTACTAAATGCTAACTAACTTGGATGTAAATTTAAAAATAAACTATTAAAATATTCTGTTGATGATTTGGGTGGTGCCATCATCTTTCAGAGATTCAACCTCTCTTTTGGAAGGCAGGCAGAGACAGATGATCTCAATCCAGAGACTGAATTGATTTGAGACTAAACTGCATTATTGGAAGTCTTGTTCTACCTCTGGCTGGCCTCCACCTGTATAATCCTCCAGCGGTGCAATCTGAGAGCCGGAAGTGTCCTCAATGGTCATCTCTTCATTTCTAAGTACTATCCTCCTTTTTTCTATTTCTTGGCATCACATAACCACCAAAAGTTGTGCCTCTCAGCTGCTTTCTGCTTAGCCTTTTACCCTCTTACCCTACGTGGCTTAATTGTCAACTGCCTGGTATCACATGTCAGGCTCACTTCCCGGCACCTTCATTCTCTCAAGGATCTTGACCCTCAAGTTTAGTGACCTTGAAAATCCAAAGTTCCAGTCTTTTGCTCTCTAGGTCTCAATATCTCCTAAAGCCATACCACTTCTCTGCCTATTAGAAGCGGTCCTCTGACTGGCTTCTCAACCCTCTTACCCCACACCAAAAACCACCCAGTGCTCTGAGTAGGAAATCAGTGTGCTCATCTCACTGAATCCTTTCTCTGCAGCACTTGGCCTCTCAAGTCCTTGTCATATCAGTAGCTCCCTCCTCCCTTTGGACACTTTTAAAAATCAAGCTTCTAGCTATTCTTGGCATGAGGGTAAGTCGGCTGCAAACTACCGCATCATAGCCAAGAGTCGGAACCTATATTTAGAAATTAGGTTGCCTATAAGAAAAACATGTATTTTTCTGTGAATATTGTTAGATGCTAGACTGTATCATCAAAGGCAGAAGTAGTCTCCTGCTTCCTTTACAAGCCAGAGGAAATTTCCAGGGAACTTTGATAATTAAAGAGGCATGCAAAATAGGGAGTGGATGTAGGAGAGGCAGCTGGACAAAATGAGTTTTCACGATTTCCTCTGACCCTGTGGATCCTAACTCCTGCCAATACTCAAACACTCAGAATTGAACAGAGCCACGCACTTTCTTCCCACAGTTCTCATTTTGGTTAGCACATAACTCAGAGATGGAAGATTGCGATTCAGGGCAGAAAAATGAAAATATAAGAGCTACATATTTACATGATGTTTCCAGTTAGATTATAACCAGGAAATGTAGTATGTTTGTACTTTTTCTTTTCAAGTCCATGGGTAAAGCTCTTCTAACTAAATCTAGATAATAAAATAAAATTTTAGGAAGAGGAAGAAGATTTGAAAGGGACTTCACCTTATCTAGGAATTTCAAGCTATGGTTTTCCAGCCACATTATATCTGTCACCTCAGGCCTTTGCCAATCTATTGTAAGAGAGAAGAAAAGGGGAATTTTATGTGTTATTGTATGCAGTCATTGAAAGAACCTTAAACTTCCATCCTTTCTAATAGTGTATGTGTTTGTTAAGTAGAGGTGAATATTACAGGCGTGAAATCTCAGTTTAATAGGCAGGGAGATTATTAACATAACTTTGTGGGTCCTGTGCAGGGTAGACAGGGATGGCCATTTCTTAGGGATGGATTCGTCAAGGGAAGGAAAGCTTCCCAGCGGGAGGCCCACCCAGCATCCCACAGCAGCTTGCTTCCTGGTGCTCTCTAGCAGCTGGAGGTCAGTGGAGCAAGCAGGCATGTTTATTGACATGGTTCCAGTGGGTGCAGGACTCTTTACTCTCCATCACCTACCTCTCTGGTGTATCCCTTTTAGGATACTTTGCAGGGGAGCTTGGTAAGATCCCAAGAACACTGAACTGTGGTGTCAGATGCCCTGAGCTAATTATTTGACCTTGGGTCAGTCCTTCAAAGTCCTGTGCCTGAGTGTTTGCTATATTAAATTAGGGGATATAATAGATAATCCCAATAATTTCATTCAGTTAGAACAGACCGTGGGTCCGGGACTCCCTTTAGACAGGTAAAGACGCAGAGAAGCAGGAAAGGTGTCTGAAAACTCATGCAAAGTCCCCACTGGAGGAGGAACTTTTCAGTAGGCCTGAAAAGAGTTGGGCACTTTTTCCTGAGGCTTCTGTCATTCCACAGTCTGTTCTGGAGATATGGATAGATGCATATAGGTCTTGTGAATTTCCTTTTTTTCATTTTACCACATATTCCTTAGCAAAATGTGCCAGAATCTTTTGCTAGCTGACAATATAACTTGTTATCCATTCAACATAAAAATAGATGTTGAAGTTCTTTTTATTATCTTTATATAACCCACATAAAGTTATGCTGCTGGTGTTCCAGCTCAATACATGATTAAATTCAGAAGAAATCTATGACTGGCATTCAAGAGAAATTGCAAAAAAATTATTTCTTAATGTCTGAGAAAATGGCAAGGTGCAATGGCAGTGCACAATGCACAGGAACATAACCTTCAAAATTTGATTTAAGTCATTTTCTTTCCAAAATTCCATTCAACATGGCATGACAGTCTTAACTGAATATCTTTTCTGCCTCAGAACTGCCCAAAATGCTCCCCAAACTTAACAATCAGTGGCTCTCACCTTCCCCTCATGTTTCAAGATCCCTACTTTTCCTCTGGCTTCTCTATAAGGTAAGTCCGTTCAGTTTTCTTAGGCTCAGGTCATCCCTCTTTCTACTAGTTATCCAGATCAGCACCACAAATGTCCTGGGCCCGGGAGCACCACAGAAATCCCCTTTAGGAAAGAGCAGTTGCTAGCAGGGGGTGGTGAAGGGCAGGAGGCTAAAAGGGTACGAACACATTTTAAACTCTTTAAAGATCTCTGTCACATTTGTGCTGTGAAAACTCACTTTAAAAAAAAAAAAGGTACAAGTACATATTACATCAGTTTGCTTTTGATTTTCCAGTCCTAGAAAGAAACTTAATATGCATTCCCTTTACCAGTAGATAACCCCCCAAAAGGTTACCTACACGTGAAGTGTTCTGGTAGATTCCAATTTCCAGGTATGTGTGAACCATGTTCATACTGATACATTTGATAGAGTTTTACTTAGGTGTGAGACTTTAAGCAGCAGGGAATTCTTTCTAGTAATAACAACCAATATTTGGTTAGCAATTTAACTAATTCAAAGCATTTTCACACCAAGTACTTGATTTGATCTTTGTATCTACCTGTCAGAGGGGCGATGGATTTAACAATCATTCCTATTTTATATATGGGGATGGAGAGTCTGAGAAGGTAAAGTGACTTGTCCAGGTACTTACAGGGGTAGGTTGGTAACTGACTCTAGGTATTCTGATTTCACATTCCAGAAATTAACCACTTCACTAACTTTCTCCTAACTTTATTCTTTTTGTTTTCAGATGCATGTCCATGTGTGTGTAGATGTGCGCACGCACACATACACACACACACACACGCACACACACACACACAGAAGCTAATTAAAACATGGCCAAATATTACATATGTGCAGAGTGTTCTCTCTCTATATATACAGTCATGTATTAAGTCAACAAGATCCACAGAGCCGCACAGTTTCTGTTTCCAGAAGAAGCCCTGACCTATGACAGAATAAATACTACTGCTGGCCAGAACTATGGAGTCAGCTCATGCTTCCCCCTGCACTGATGTGCTTTGTTTTTTAAAGCACTTGCCATTTACATTACTATTATTTTCATTTTCTTGATCACCTGAACCTCAAAGGAAAGAGGCTAATGATATTCCCCCACCCCCTCCCTCACCACGCTCCTGATGGGAATGGAAGCAGCTTGAATTGACAGAATTGCCTCAGCAAACCCTTCAGGAACATTAATGGAGCTGCTACTATACGCAGCTGGAGTTGCCATTTGCATCTCACCCTGTCTTACTTTTTTTCCTCAAAAAAAAAAAAATTTAAAAAGCACCCACAATACCCTGGGGGAATTTTCCGGGACAAGCTGCAGGTGCTATGGATATTTTCATTTAATAATCATTCTTGCAATTCAGCACATTTGTAATCCATGTGGTAAACTCTGACTTACATTTCTCCCAGTGGACGCTGGCCAGATGCAGAAACCAAAGAGCTTGGTGTGCCGGTAGTGCCTCTTCCTTCTTTTATAGTTTGTGCATTTGGATGTGTTTAGCATGATCTGCGAGCACAGGCTAAGGAATGTGCTCCGTTTAAAAGACCCTTTTGTTGACATTAAGCGATCATAAATATACTCAGAAATTATACTCCTTGCATGTACGGTGGAGTGCTTTAATTGGATGGCCTTCTCATGTGATATCATGAAGAACATATGCATATTTTTGGCAATCCCATTAGATGGTGAAGCACAGAGGCCCCTACAGAGCAGCACATTCCTGACATCCATGGGTTGTCTCATATATGTCACCACATCTTCCCACCAGGATTGTTTTCCCCGCACACTTCAAGATGGTAACTTCCCAATCTGTCCAAATTCTATTTGGAATTCTCCTGGACTGTGTAAATGTCAGGGCCAGTTTCCTTTCTACGTGAAGAGCTTTGAAAGGAGAACTGCATGCCTGACTCCCTCATAAATATGAGGAGACCATCTTCTTGTTCTCCTTCTCCTTCTTCTCTCTCTCTTTTTAAGGTGTATGTGTCAGAGAGGAGGGAAAGAAAGTGTTTGTCTAAAAGTAAAAAAAAAAAAAAAAGGAAGAAATCTCATTTAAAGAATGACATTTGCCTCATTTTCATCACATAAACGAATGTTTAAGCCTGCGCAGAGCCAGGTTCCAAATGGCGTGTTCTTCCGGTGAAGACATCCTGCAGTTGCGCTGAGATACAGTCTCTCAAGTACCCAACTGCGTCAGGGCTAATGCCACCTCCTGCAGGCCCAGAAAAGGGTGCCTCAGGGCCCTGGCAGAAAACAGATGGCACACTTAAAGGAGTAGCTCAAGAGATTTTATCAGAAGGACTATGTTCAAAGGTATGAGAGTTAAAGGAGTCAACCAACAATGAGGCCTATATGTGATAAGAAGCCGATACAACTTCTAGGCCAGAAGGGATCCGGCCAGCCAGAGCCGCAGCCATGGAGCTGAGTGGGTCGTGAGGTGCCACTAAGAACCCACAGCCTAGTGTGGAGGGGAGGGGTGGACTCATATATTCCTCTTATAGAGGAATAAGAGCCCAAACTTTTTTTTTTCCAAATAGTTTATTGTCAAGTTGGTTTCCATATAACACCCAGTGCTCATCCCCACAAGTGCCCTCCTCCATGCTCATCTCCCCCCTCCACTCCCCACACCCATCAGTCCTCAGTTTGTTCTCAGCATTCAAGAGTCTCTCATGGTTTGCCTCTCTCCCCCTCCCCCACTATTTCCCGCCTTCTTCTCCCCCACAGTCCTCTGTTAAGCAACATGGATGGACCTTGAGGGTGTTATGCTGAGCGAGATAAGTCAGGCAGAGAAGGACAAATACCATATGTTTGCACATATAGGAGGATTAGGAGGAACTTAACAGAGCCCAAACTTCTATTTCCTCCCTGCCCCCAATCTCTCACTGGTGCCTCTCACTGGCCAAACCAGTCGGTACCTGGCAAGGAAGGTGGCTTGGGTGTTGCAGTCTGGGAGTTTGGTGAAGCAAAGTGAAGGGTGGAGAGTGGGTCTAGAAGGGTAGCCATGAGGCAGGAACAAGAATGAGGCCTCTCTGAAGTCCCGAGTTCTCTCGAGCAAGAGCTCATATCATTAGTCACATGTATTCCTCACCACAATTCAATGACATGGTTATAATTCCATAACACAGAGAGTGAAACTGAGGACTAGAAAAGCAAAGTCACTTAACTCAACCTTGTACAGTTAGACGACAGAGCTTTCCAAAGACAGAAGTGCTGGGTTCTTCATAGGAAGGTGATAGGTAGAGCTTAAATAAGCATGGTGGTGAACAGAAGTTTAGCAATTGTGTCATTGGAAGGTTCCATTTAGATCTGGAAATTTTTCATTACAGATTGTGAAAAAGGTATCCACTCCTGGGCCTCAGAAAGACAGGAATGAAGGTTGAGAGACTGAGAGATATCAGACCATCTCAGAAAAAAAGTATATAAAGCTATTGAGTCTCTGAGTTTAGGTAACAAGAGCTCAGATGATGAGGATGTGGATAGCAAGGGCTATCACACAACATGAAACAATGGAAATATTCTTCAGCAGAAATATCCCAGAGCCTCTGGAAACAGTCTCATATACAATAGTGACAAGTTTAGATAGTCATGAAAATCTCTGGGACAGTATTCACCCTGAATTCATGCCTTCATTAGCTGTCCTGGGAAACTGTAGGTGGTATTAGTTGTAGGTTTTAATGATAGTTTAGGGGAATTAACTTATTTCTTGGACAGCAAAGAAATAATACTGTAAATTTTAAATAGCCAATCATATGTCTGCAAAAAGACTCAGGTAAAACAATATTCATGGTAGTCTTATTCATGAGAGCTACAAATCAAAAACAACCAAAAAATTCATCCATAGGAGAAGAGAAAAACAAATAGTGCTGATTCACGGAGCAGAACCATACTCAGCAGTAAAAATAAAGAATAAGAAATAACAGGGGGCGCCTGGGTGGCTCAGTCGGTTAAGCGTTCGACTTCGGCTCAGGTCGTGATCCCGTGGTTCATGGGTTTGAGCCCCACGTCTGGCTCTGTGCTGACAGTTCAGAGCCTGGAGCCTGTTTCAGATTCTATGTCTCACTCTCTCTCTCTCTAAAATCCTTCCCACACTCGTGCTTTGTCTCTCTATCTCTCTGTCTCAAAAATAAATAAACATTATAAAAAATAAAAGAAAAAGAAATGATAGGAATGAATCTTCAAAGCGAGTGAAGCCAAAGATTCAGACACTAACAAGCACATGCTGTTTGATTCCATTTATATGAAGTTCAATATTAGCAAAATTAATCTGTGGTGATAGACATCAGGAAGTGGTTGCCTTTGGGAAGGAAGGCTATTAATTTATTGGAAGGGGCACAGGGGACTTTCCGGTGATGGATACAATTGCCAAAACTGATCAAACTGAATACATAAGATTTGTGTGTTTCACTGTCCGTTTGCTGTACCAAACAAACAAACAAACAAACAACAATCAACATAAGGAAATGTACCTTCTTTTGCCTCCTAAGGGGACTACCACTATTTCTTTCTGGGGTAAATACATTGACAAGTTGGTTTAGACTTTGCAAAAAAGATCTGGAGTCCCTGAAGCAGACAGAAAGTCATGGGAAGGGCTAAATTACTGTGGTGACACAGGAGAAGTCTGAGGGTGGATGAGAATACTGGAGAGGGAAAGAGGAGATGAAGAGAAAATCAAATTATGGCTGGGAGCCATTGTGAGGAAGGATCAGCCAGAAGGACACTCTTTGTGTTATGAGCAAAAAACTTTAAAATACAGCAATGTTAACCATCTCTGCTGCCCCAAACCTGTAGTAAAATTGAATACACATAAAAATAAAATGCAAGAAATCTTTTAAAATATGGAGGAAAAGAGACTCTGGTCATCTGGGACACAGCAAAGAGAATAGCCCTGGGGCGTGAGAAGCAAATGGCAGCAGAAAAGCAAGTTGGACAGCAAGTAAAGGGACAGAAGTGTCCCAGAAGTCACAAAAACTTGGGGGCAAACACTCAACATCTCTGCCCCTCTCTGTCACACCATGTCTTTGGTATAAGTGATGTATTATAAAATTAAAAAACAGCATGATTTCAGCTGGCTTTTGCCGGTTACCATGCTGTGCAATGTTTTTATTTTATTTTATTTTTTTAAAGTTTATTTATTTTGAGAGAGAGAAAAAGCGAGAGAGCATGGGGGAGGGGCAAAGTGAGAATCCCAAGCATGCTCCATGCTGTCAACTGAGAGCCCGAATTCAGGGCTCTATCTCAGAGCCAGCCATGACCTTGGCCAAGATCAAGAGCTGGTCGCTTAACTGACCAAGACACCCAGGTGGCCTTGCAATGATTTTTGTTTTTAAAAACATTTGATCAATTGTTCTTAAGTGATGTTATTTTCATGCTTATATATCTCATGTCATTGATTCTAAGATGCACATTATTAGTAGTATTACTATTACTATTACTATTGAATTATTCTGGAATTTAAAGCATCTTACAGTTGATAATGTGTTATAGTTTGTCAACATTTATTCTTTCATATTAGTATAGAAAATAATATTGAGTGTTCCAATTGATGGTGTTCTAGATTTGATGGAATTTGGTATTGCTGGTGCATGTTAATTAACAGGGGTTGGCTCACAGCTGTGGAGTCAGGGAAAAGAAAACCTTCATGGGAAAAGGTGAGTAGGGGACCAAGGGGACATTCTGAAACATAATACAAAGTGGCAGTGGAAACAGGCAGTGACTGAAGGGGGCAGAGAGATTAAAGCTAAATGCATGGTGAAGGGACTATATCCAAGGTCAAGTGGGGAGGGAGGTAAGAGCTCTGACACAGAGAGGGATTCTCCCTGAAAAGAAAGCCAAGGGTGGGGTGCAGTCTGCTACCACCCGAAGAATGGCCCTTATTAACAATCGCCATTTCATCTCATTTGACACAAGTGTTCAAATGGAGAGACTCTGAACAGCTTCTTTTGGTCTTTTCCATCATGAGTGTCTCACCATGAACCCATCTGATAAAAATGACATAGACCCTGGAATACCCATTCTTCCTGGTTTCTACTAGTGGGATCTAGGATGCTCAGTGGTGGAGGTGGCAGATCCATTCACACCAAATGCCACCAGTTAGCTTCTGTGCAGTACATGGTGAGTCTCCTACTGGCAGGAGTACCATCTGAGCCCTCAGGTTCCCCCTAGGCATGGGGCACTGGCTTAGTCTGCTGGGGATGTCCTAGCAACGTACCACCAACTGGGCAGCCTAAACAATAGCAAAGTATTCTTTCCCAGGTCTGGAGGCTGGAGGTCCAAGACAGAGGTGCTAGCAGGTGTAGTTTCTCCTGAGCTCTCTCCTCGGCTTACAGATGGCTGCCTCCCCACATGTCCTGAAATGGTCATCCATCCCTCTCTCTGCATGCATCCCTGGTGTTTCTTCTGTGTGTCTACATTTCCTCTTCTTATAAAGACTTATACGATGCACCCTAACAGCCTCATTTTAACATAGTCACCTCTTTAAAGGCCCCTTCTCCAAATATAGTCATATTCTGAGTTACTGGAAGCTAGGCTTCAACATATAAATTTGGGGTGGGGTGGGGAGAACTACCATTCAGTCTCTAACAGACACCATAAATATCACAGTAGGTAATTTTAAGTTCTTCATGATTACTTTGCATTTTTTTTGTTTTCTTTTTGGGATTAAGTTTAAATTGAATTTATTAAACCAATACATTTTTGAGGCAAGTGATTTTTGTCTTCCTCCGATGTTTCCATTTAAAAAACATAGCATTTCCCAAATCAAAACCACAATGAGATATCACCTCATACCTGTCAGAGTGGCTGAAATCACAACACAAGAAACAGGTGTTGGTGAGGATTAGGGGATGGGGGGCAGGAAATGCATTCTCTGCAAGAGGGAATGCAAACTGGTGCAACCACTGTGGAAAAAGTATGGAGGTTCCTCAAAAAGTCAAAAATGAAATTACGCTAGGATCCAGCAATCACACTACTAGATATTTACCCAAAGAATACAAAAGACTAATTCAAAGGGATACATGCAACCCTATGTGTATAGCAGCATTATCTACAATAGCCAAATTATGGAAACAGTTCAAATGTCCATCAACTGATGAATGGATAAAGATGTGGTTTATATATACAATGGAATATTACTCAGCCATAAAAGGAATGAAATTTTGCCATTTACAGCAACATTAATGGAGCTAGAGAGTATTAAGCTAAGTGAAATAAGTAGGAGAAAGACAAATGCCACATGATTTCACTTATATGTGAAATTTAAGGCACAAAACAAATGAGGGGCACTTGGGTGGCTCAGTCAGTTAAGCATCTGACTCTTGATTAGGTTCAGGTCATGATCTCACAGTTCATGAGATCAAGCCCTGTGTTGGGCTCCATGCTGACAGTTCAGAGCCTGCTTGGGATTCTCTTTCTCTCTCTGCCCCTCTCCTGCTCTCTCTCTGTCAAAATAAATAAACTTAAAAGAAAAAAAGAAACCCCAATATTCATAGCAGCACTCTCAACAATAGCCAAAACATGGAAAGAGCCTAAGTGTCCATCAACGGATGAATGGATCAAGAAGATGTGATTTATCTATACCACAGAATACTACATGGAATGAGAAAGAATGAAATCTGGCCATGTGTAGCAACATGGATGGAACTTGAGGGTGTTATGCTGAGCAAAATAAGTGAGGCAGAGAAGGACAGATACCATATGTTTGCATATATAGGAGGATTAGGAGGAACTTAATGGAGGACCGTGGGGGAGAAGAAGGGGGAAAATACGGAGGGAGAGGGAGGGAGGCAAACCATGAGAGACTCTTGAATGTTGAGAACAAACTGAGGACTGATGATTATGGGGGAGAGGGGAAGGAGGGTGATGGGCGTGGAGGAGGGCACTTGTGGGGATGAGCACTGGGTGTTATATGGAAACCAACTTGACAATAAACTATTAAAAAAAACAAATAAAAAAAAAGAAACTAAACAAATGTGCAAATAAAAGAGAGAGAGAGGCAAGCCAAGAAACAGACTCTTAACTATAAAGAACAAGCTTATGGTTACCAGAAGGGTGGATGGGGGGTTAAATAGGTGATGGGGATTAAAGAGTGCATTTGTTGTGATAAGCACCAGGTACTGTATGGAACTGTTGAATTACTATATTGTACACCTAAAACTAATATTACACTATATGAAAACTAACTAGAGTTTAAACAAAAATTTGAAAAATAAAAAAATACAAGGGCATACATTTCCCTTTTCTTCTTTTTACTTATGTTCCTTTATACAGAGAAACTAGGAATACCTGCTTCTACCTACTGCAAAGATTCATATGAAAGACCAGTAATATGCCAGATATTTGCACCTTTTTCTGAATAGATGCAGTGTGTTCAAAGCAAGGTGATTGCTATAAGAAGTCTCAGCTCCTTCTTACTCCTCTAAAGGGACTACTTTGTGAGATCAGAGACCTGGGTAATCAAGCCTCATTAAGTCTATGAGAATTGACTGGGTGAGGGGAGAAAGGATTATCAGAGAGGAAATACATCAGAAAAACAGTCCCTGACTTATCAAGAGAATCAAGGGACAGCATCAAAAGTTTCAAAAACTGGAAATGGAGCTCAAATCAATAACCAAGGTCTTTTAATTTATTAAAATGTGCCCACTCTTAATTATGCAATGTGCTGGGCACATACCAAAATTCATCAGCTTCTGCCATTCTTTGACTTGTCTCATTTGGCAAAGAATCAGCTGCATCTAGAGTTGAGACATTCTTTTTTTTTTTTTTTTGATATTTTTATTTATTTCTAGAGAGAGAGAGAGAGAGAGAGAGAGAGACAGCGTGAGCAGGGGGCGGTCAGAGAGAGAGGGAGATACAGACTCTGAAACAGGCTCCAGGCTCTGAGCTGGCAGTCAGCACAGAGCCCGACGCGGGGCTCGAACCCACGAACCGCGAGATCATGACCTAAGCGAAAGTCGGACGCTTAACCGACTAAGCCACCCAGGCGCCCCGTAGAGTTGAGACATTCTTTTTTTTTTTTTTTTAATATTTTATTTATTTCTAGGAGAGAGAGAGAGAGACAGCGTGAGCAGGGGAGGGTCAGAGAGAGAGGGAGATACAGACTCTGAAACAGGCTCCAGGCTCTGAGCTGGCAGTCAGCACAGAGCCCGACGCGGGGCTCGAACCCACGAACCGCGAGATCATGACCTAAGCGAAAGTCGGACGCTTAACCGACTAAGCCACCCAGGCGCCCCGAGTTGAGACATTCTTAAGCATCCTGCAATCCAAAAGACTCAATGGCCACAGCGTATTTTTTTTTCTTAAAATAATGACAGCAATAACAATCCCATACATTAAAGCACAACATATCTTAACCAAAAAGCAAGAGCTTGGGTCAGGTGTATCTAAGGATTTACTAAGAGCATCTTCAATGGGAGGCAACACCAAAGCAAGAGACATCACAAGAACTCAACTAAATGACAAGAGTGAATGAGATTAGAAGCTCACCAATGGCTTCCTCCCCAGCCTTGCTGTTTCTCCTCCCAAATTTTATGCTTCCATTACCTTGTCCTAAGAAATTATAGGTAGTGCCTACTCACTCTCCCTACATCTGGTATCCTTCCTTTCTGATCCATCCTGGACACTGCGGCAGATCCCTGTTCCTGAATCACCACTCTTGATTTGTGATTTCATTCCTCGAGAGTTTTTCTTGGCACCCCATTAACTAATAAATAAAGTCCATATATACTCTGGATGTCATGCCCTTTAGGATTTGGCACCAACCAACCTTTTCAGCTTTGCCTCCAACATTCCTCATTATGAACCCTGCACTTCAGCCCAGAGATTCCCCAATCCAGCTGTAGCAAGAGTCCCAAGAGCAGCCTTTTAAAGACATGAATATGGGGCGCCTGGGTGGCTTAGTCGGTTGAGCGTCCGACTTTCGCTTAGGTCATGATCTCGCGGTTCGTGGGTTCGAGCCCCGCGTCGGGCTCTGTGCTGACTGCCAGCTCGGAGCCTGGAGCCTGTTTCAGTCTGTGACTCCCTCTCTCTCTGACCCTCCCCTGCTCACGCTGTCTCTCTCTCTCCTAGAAATAAATAAAAAATATTTAAAAAAAATAATAAATAAAAAATAAAGACATGAATACCATTTCCTCCCCAATGGAAGCTGGGTCTTCAAATCTGGTATAGGGTTTAGGAATCTCCCCTTTTAGAAGGACCCCACTGATACTGATGCACATTTAGTTTGGATGCTCCAGCCAAACTCAAACCTTTATTGTTCATTTGAAAAAAATCTTTCATGGATCCTTTGAGCTCACCTCCATCATGAATCTGCCTTTATCTGATTCCTCTTCCCCTTTATCCCACTATCCTTTCTTACCACCAACCACAAAGCTTCTCTCCTTCTTCTTCACTCTCAGTATGTTTCTATCTTCCATTTGGTCCATCTCACTTTCTACCTTACATTTTAATTATTTTTACTTCCCTATTAGACTGGAAGCTTTTTGAAGACACATTCAATGCCCAGAACCAATAAAATATCCTAACAAAAACTGACATACAGCAAGTATCTCTTGACTCAACAGGGGTTGCCAGTGATTTGGTAACCCTAAATCTCTTTGGAAGGAGAGAGGATGATAAAGATTTTTCATTACTATAAATATCAGAATCCTATTTTTACTCTAAGTGCAAGTGAAAAACAATATTTTTCCAAACGAAAAATGTCACGCCACAGGAGTGAGTCATGGAACTTCAGAATCTCTTTCACACCTTTTATAAGCTACACGAGCATGGCTTTGTCTTTCTGTTCTTCATTTGGAGAAAAGATATCTATTTTCCTTACAACAAAATTTTTGTTCTCATCAGATAAAAATAATTGGTATGATTTTGCAAGGTAGATTGCCATTCATCATGAGGACAGAGGGTAATAAATTAACAATCACATGGAATTAACATATTTAGGTAATCACTTAATCTTTGGGGGTTAATCTTCCATTTCTGAATTTCTAAGATTAACTGCTCCTTAGAGCGTAAGATCTATTTTAAGACAAAAACAGAGCTGACTGAAGAGAGACCTCTCAGAGAAAGAATCCTCAGATTTCTCGCACCTGTGGTTTTTCATTGCTCCTATGGAGAGCTTAGGTTGGTGGACACAGGGAGCTTGAAGTACTCCTTGGGGAGGTTTTGTTGGAACAGTAGAGTTATTAAATAGCTAAAATGTCATGGGCAATAGATCTAGGTTACAAAGACAATACAAAGAGAGGTTTCCAAAATAATGTCCCCACCTGTAACTGAATGCAGCAGTGATGAATATAATCCTAAACAGCAGGCAATATGAAAAAAAAGTTGCTGAGCTCTGGAATGTATTATAAGTAGTTTTTGAATTCATTCAGCCTATTCAGAACTTTCTCTTCATTTTATGAAATTCTGAAACTTATTCTGGTAATGAGTTGGTGTCTCATCCTCTACTTTGTTTTTTAATATTGAAGAAAAAAGAAAATTGTTTAAAATTCCAGAAAAGCTCTTAAGAGAATTTTGGATCACACAGAGTGCTGTACCTATTTACTGTCCATCATAATCTCATCTCTTTGCTCCTCATATACACACAAACACCATTCTTCTAAATTCCAAGATGGCAAATAGCTTCCCCTAAGGATCTTGAAATGTTTGAGGAATGAAATTTCCAAACAAATTATTGTAAGCTTAACTCTTTAAATATTTAATTAATGTGTATTCCAAAGTGTTGTTGTCTAAAACAACCATTCGTTATGTTCATGGATTCTGTGGGTCAGGAATTCGGACAGAGCAGAGCAAGGATGGTCTTTCTTCTTCACACTGTCAGAGACCTCAGGTAAGAGCTTCCAAGGATGGGGGCTGGAACCCATCACTCATGGGTCTTGTAGTTGAAACCAACTCTTGGCAGAGGGCTCAGTTCCTCTACAGGGGGCCACTCAGTGTGGGCTGGTTTGGGCTTTCTCATAGCTTGATGGCAAGGTTCTAAGGTCAAGAATCCGGAGAAACAAATGGTCAGGCATAAGCCTTTTCTGACCTCGCCTACAAAATCATGCAACACATTCCATTTATTGAGGTAGTCACAAAATCCCATCCAGTCTCAAGAGGAGGAGAAATACATACTGCCTCAATGGGGAGAAGCAAGGTGCTGGAACTGCACGCAGATGGGGAATCTTGTTGCATCCATTGTGAATGGGGTGTGTTGATGCTGAGCTCCCCTGCAGGGTGACCTGGTTGGCTGTTTGCAGAGAAGCCTTGGTTTTAGTCTTTCCTTTGGAGATAATAAGATTCCTTAATGTATATTCTTTGAATTTCCTACCTAGGGCATTTGTATCCTAGGAGACTTAACTGGGACTGAAGGGGAGAAGACTGGGGAACTCAGCATTTAGTATGTATACAGCTTGGTTATCTCCTTGTTTTCAGCAGGATACTCCATCTTCAGTTACAACATCTATGCCAGCCAACCCCCAATTCAAAGTTCTTCTGTTTTACCCTATTCAGAGAATAAACATCTAGTCCTCTGTGAGTCTGGGGAGGCTCAGTTTGCCAATGGCACAGATTTTGGAAAAGCTAGAAATCTGACTGCTTTGTCAATGGTTTTTACCCAATTCTATTTTTGTTCCCACTACTGTGCCCTATTACAAGGGTAACTGGAGCTGTCCATCCTGAGCATTCTGAGGAATCTGTGATAGGTAATCAATCACTCTGGGTTTGGATTCAGCTGTTTGCTAGCTCAGTTACTATTGTCTGTATGCTTTCCTGCTTCCAAATAGAATTGTTGTCTTCCCTCTTTATTTCCCAAGTCTTTGACTCTCCTCCCCACAGCTCTGGTGGGGCCTTGACAAGGAGGTGACTTTAGATATGCATATTTGAACTTCCATATTAGTCTAGGAGTCTCTTAAGCCTCTTTCAACCATTGTTCAGCTGATTAGCAAACACCTAAAGATCCTATTTGCTCTTCTTTCAACCTGCTCCTCTTTTTTTTCAGCAACTGTCTTAAAGTGTATAATAGCACCACAAAAGGTGTGTTCTAACCAGTACAGATTATAATTGTTACCCCTTTTGTCGCAGACACTCAATTCTGCACTTTTCAAACTGTGTGAGAAAGTGCAGTAGTACCCCTCAAGTGATTAATAGATATGGTCAAAAAAAAGGTTGGAAAATACTATGTGCTCTCCTCTCAAACACTGGTAATACTATAAATTGAGAAAGAAATGTCCTTAATTTTTTGATATAGTGTTTCCAAAACATTCGACAGTATATAATCCCTTTTATGGAGAATATCTTATCAAAGTGGGGTTCACTAATGTCCTGCATCAGGATCATTTGGGATTCTTTTATATACTTGGATGTAGATCTTGAATCAGGATCGGGCCTGTGTAATCTGTAATTTAAAACAAAGAGCCAATTCATACTCAACTTGACATTCCTGGAGACCCTATTCCCCACCATTTGAACTTCTGTATCAAGGAATTCTTCCCTTGGCCCCTTCCCCATGCCTTACTGCATCCTACTCTTTGGGAAGAAATGCCTTTTCTGAGTGGTGAACTTGGCTCATACCGTGTATGTCTCTCTTCTCTTTGGGATCTGCTTGCTGCTAGCAGTGTGTATTTCACTCCCTGGGGTGGGCTTTGCCCAGAGGGAGGAAACTTGTGATTATCCAACTGTTCCAGAGAGTTAAAAAGTGTATCTAATACAGGATTAAAACAAAAGAAAAGAATCTCCTCACTCAAAGTGTTCAAGGTGATACTTTATTCGAGGTTACATACATTCATCTCTCAGTTGGTTCTGAACTGAGGCATGTAATATATTGAAAGGAGTGTACTGAGATGCCTCAAATCCCAAATTTACATTTGAGGATAACTGACTTAGAGACATACTTCAAATAACTATGACTAATATAAGTACATCATATAAGGCAGTAGAAAACAACATATGGCTATTTATCTTTTTTTTTTTTTTTTAATTTACAATCATGGGAAGAGCAGACAAGGTAAAGAGGCAGTAACTGAAATTCATTTATTTGGAAGTAATTCCTAAGGATCTGAAAATAGCCAGATCCATCCTTCATATTTCTTTTAAGATCCCTCTTAAGACAAGCAGAGAGATAGAAGATCAGCATGGGTAACATCTGGTTTCTTTAGGAATAGAAGGGATGTAGTAGAGGAGTTTTTGAAAGTATTCTTAAAAGATGTAGAAGGAGAACAGCTGGAAAAACCCACTTTATTGAAGGAAGGCTGCAAGAACCCAGGCAGAGAAGGTCATGTCGAACAAATCGGATGGAGTTTCCTTGAGCTATCTCTGTCATGAAAGATGAAGGAGATTTAGTGGCTGTATAAAGACTACTTTGATTTTAAATAAGATTTGACGAGATTCCACATCTGGGATTAATGGTCAAGGAGAAGAGTCACTGAAGGTGGGTAATGTAGGTTGCAAGATAAAAAAAAAAAATGGCTCAGGAAAGGGAGATGGATGAGGCAGGGAAGACCTTTGCGACTTGGAAAAGGATTACCTGCATGCAGGAGGGGACAGTAGTAACAGAAAATGGTCATCCAGGTTGGATTAGCTTTTATTTATAATATGCATTGAAAGGGAGCCAAACAATAGAATAAATGCACAAGGTCTTGAGATGATTCTGAAACTTGGACTCAGAAATCCTAGCAAATCATATTGAATAGGGGTAGAGGTCCTTGGCTATGACATGGTGCATTGGGCAGAAGGGAAGAAATCAGTGTTAAGATTAATAAGCCAAGGAAGGAACAGCTAGCCCAATGGTATTTCCTGAGGACTGAGCTATAGACGATTGTGAAGTTAGCCAACTTTGTCTTTGATGTTTCTAGCTTCTCTTTCTGAGTCATCTCCCTCAAATCCCCCATTCACCTGTACCAGAAACCACCCCCAATCTCAACCCCAACTTCCTGAGTTTCAGGCATTCCTGTGTTCTCACAGTCTCCTCTCTTCCTCCTATAAAAACCTAATGTCAGTAAAGTATCTAACTCCCCTCTAAGGGATAAATGCATAGAGAAAGTGTAAGGCATTACTCTTCCCCTGGGCATTTACATTTTAATGTGAGACAAAAACTCAAAGTCAAATATTATAGCTGTTGTGATAGAATTTCAGGGCAGGGCATGGGGAGGATGTGGCGTGGTTATGATGTATCCCTGAGGTCACTCATGGCTGTTGTCCCCTGCACCTGGTGGTAAAATCAATGTTGATCCTGCCAAACAGTATTCTGGTCTTCAGTGCTTCTGAAAATATAAAGTGAAAATAGAGCTTTAAAATTGCATGTGCAGAGGAAAAGCCAGTATTGGCAGCATCCCATGGTATAACATCATGGTTCAAGAATATGAGGGAGAAAAGAACAACAGAAAAGGGAGCTGAGTCGTGGAGACTTTCAGGCTCTAAGGGCTGCATGCCTTTTAACCTTCAACATCCTCTTCCTCATCCTGATGGAAATCCTGCCCTTTTCAACTGCCGCTTCTTTCATAAACAGGGGGACGGAAATTATTTTATTGTTCATCTTCTTGTTACCAACAGCACTAGAAGAAGCAGAAAGAAAAGATATTTTCTATAATGAATGTTCATATAAACTTAAGAAGAAGGAAGGAGGAGAACAAAGCGGACATTAAGCCCTGTGCTCACCCACCACACTCTTTCCTGCTTATTTGGAGTAACAGAAAGTTGCAGTTACTGTGACAACAGTTGTCCTTTAGGAACCTACTCGATTTCTCTCTATAGACACAAGAGTATGGGAGATATGACTGTAAAGGAAGGAGACTGTGTTCCTACAGCATCTTCGCTCTCACCCAGAAGTCAGACACTCAGCAGCCTTAACTAGCAAGGACACAGCTGACAAGTGACTATGAAAAAGGCACTAAGAGTTTGAGGGGCTCTCAGATACTCCATGCATTTTACCACGGAAGACTCTCTCACATTACCATTGGGAGCTCAATTTGCTCTTCTGCCATAGGTTTTAGAAAGACTAATTACCTAGTTTCTCATTCCAAGATCAGAAGCAGGGCACTAAAAAAGACTGCCCATAAGCTAACACAACTTGATAGAAAAGGAAAGGAAAAAGAAAACTTTGTGAAGACGATACAGGAACATTAAAGCCTTCAGTCTGGGGCCACCAGGATCTGGGACGGAGTCCTGCTCCTCAGGGTGTCCTGGGGCCTCACGGTCTCAGAACAGATTTCCAACCTTGCTCTCCACTACTCTCCCTCCAGTTCATTCCACTCCAGCCACCCTGGCCTTGCTGTTCTGGGACCATACCAGTTCTCAGGTCAGAGCCTTGCATTGCTCTCGCCTCTGCCTGCATTGCTCCAAGACAGCTCATCACACGGCCAGCCCCTACTCTGTTCAAACCCCTTCACCATTCCTCGATTAGCCACCCTCAATCTGCAGCCCATTACCCTGTTTTATTTTCTTTATAAATGATAATTACCATTTGAGACTATATGATTTATATACTTTTCTACTTGTTTATTTTCCGTCTTCTCCCCTTTGAATGAAAGCTCCATGTAAAAAAGAATCTTGCCTAGACTGGTTACAGTCCAGTACTAGAAAGGCGGGGAGAAAGCACTCTATAAATACTTGTGAAGAACTAATAGACGGGTCCCCAGGGAAACCTCCTCTTCCCTAGGAGGTTATTACCGTCAGTTTCCCTGTGAAAGACAGAAGCATCTATGTACATATACCTTCCACCCACAAATTATTGTTTGTATTTGCTGGAAATTCTCAGTCATCTGGAAAAATCTGATATTGTGAAAGAGCCCTTCTGCAGTGAGAATACCAAGAAGACTATGAGGAGAGGTGGTTGCTTGTTTTACCTCACGGGATGAAAGGAGTCCATGAGTCTTTGCAGTTCCACTCAAGAGCCAATAAAATAGAAACAAAACACACAATGTGCCAAGCGTTAAGGGACAAGGCGGAAGTGGCTTAGGTTTGTGGTCTGTTACCACATGACAACATTGAGTTGGAGCCAAGGTATTTTTTGTTCTCTCCAGTCTCTGGATGTTGGAAGGCTCTGCTTTGGAACAGAGGGGATCAGCATGTCAGAGAAGAGGAACTCGTGCCTGGCGCAGGGGTGTGAAAGCATCAGGGAAGATGTGTTTCAGCAAAGGGAAGAGTTAGGGAAGTTGAAGTTTCCCCTATGTAAGGGCAAGCAAATTATGGCCCAGAGCCAAATCCGGCCTGCCCTCTATTTTCTTCCTTCTTTTTTTGGAAGGGATGGGGACATTGTTAGTTTATGTTTTCCCAAAGGGATTTTTTAATAAAAATTTAAAAAAACAACTTCTAATATTTACTCAGAACTTTGCTAATTCCTAGGAAATAAAATTAGCATGGCATAGAGGAAAGGATAGGGAAGTCCTTTAGTCCTTAGTGTGGAAGTCAAGGGACCTGCATTACTTCCCTGACTCTTCCACTCACCAGTTATGTCTGCTGCCTGTTTTTGTGAATAAAGTTTTATTGGAACATAGCCACATTCATTTGATTACATATTATCTATGGATCTTTGCCTATTAAAATATCAGAGCTGAGTAGTTGTGAAGCAGACCACATAACCCACAGAACCTAAAACATTTAACCTATCTCAGCTTTTATAGAAAAAGTCTGCCAATCCTACCCCTATACCAGTAGTACGAAAAGAAATGTGTTGTTATTCCAGATGATATTGCTGATATTTGACTGCTTTGATTTTTAAGACAGCCATTTCATGTAATTCAATTTAGTAGCTCATTCTTTAAAATCTGTTCTTTAATATCCCTCTCAAAACCATTTCATCCATGAAGGTTTCCCCAATTCTTCCAAACAGAAGAGAGCACTCTCTTCTCTCAATCTCCATAGAACTTTGTTCCTACATTTGGCTGATTTTGATTCTGTAATAATCATTCAGTATATAGTTTCTCATCTACCACTATAAAGTACTATTATAGGCTAAACTGTGTCCCCCCCAAAATTCAAGTTGAAGCCTAACCCCCAGTACCTCAAAGTGTAACTGTATTTAGAGATAGGGCCTTTAAAGAAGTAATTAAGTTAAAGTTTATAGGGTGGGCCCTAATCCAATATGACTGCTATCTTTATAAGAAAAGGAGAGGGGGACACATAGAGAGACCCCAGAGATGGATGTGCACAGAGGAAAGATAATGTGAGGGCACAGTGAGAAGGTGGTGGTCTACAAGCCAAGGAGAGAGGGTTAGAAGAAACCAAATCTGCCAGCAGCTTTATCTTGGGTTTCTAGACTCCAGAACTGTGAGAAAATAAATTACTATTGTTTACTTATGTGGTATTTTATTTCTGGGTGTTTTGTTGTGGCAATCCTGGCAAACTAATACAAGTATTCAAGAGTAGACATTATTCCTTCTTTTCCTTTGCATTCCCAATAGCATCTGAGCCATATGTCTAGTATTTGCTGATTAAACCTCAGAGAATGGAGTGAAACAAGATGTATAACATGATGTGTCTGAGGTTTAGAATATTGATTTTCCAAAATTCCTAGGGTGTAAATAAGAATTTTCCACATGGAAATATTCTAGAAGCCTCTAGAATGGCTCATTCAACAAACATTTATGAAATGCTCAGCACAAACGTCAACTTACACAGCTCTGATGATTTACTGTTTTCAATGAAAACTGAAGAAGTGCACTATCCCTTTCTTGGTCTGCTCAGAAAGAGAGAAGAATAACCAGAATGCCGGAGAAGAACTCTGTCAATTAGAATAGCAGGCCCTTGGCAGCCAATTCTGAATAACAATCTTCAGGGGAGACCAATAATGAACATTAAACAGAAATGTTAAATGTGTAGTTCTAATTTACATTCCAGATGTCAGAATCTGCAAAAATGGGCAATGCAACAAAGATCAAACAATTTGAGGAGCCAAAGTCTTCCTGGTTTATCCACAATCTGTTGAGTAAGAAGGGAGAAGGGTGAGTGCTTCACATGGGACCAGAGCCAAACCCAACCTGAAAGAACTCGTTCTGCAAATATCTCCCAAATGCAGAAGCTTTCCTGGTTCGTTTCTAAATGAACAAATAAAAGGTTTCGGTATGAACAATGTCCAGATGCCCCAGAAGTCTGCTCTGTTTGCCAATTCCACTGACCAAACACACATTCTACTCTTTTTAGATTTCAGTGACAGCACATAATGAGAAGCATTGTTTTATCTGCTAAGGATTTTACCAACTTAAAGCCTGATGAGCAGATAGCCAAGGAGACACCACTGGGCACTCTGATGGATTGGGAAATCAGAAGTCATTGAGCATGGTCAGTTCTGATCTTTCCCAGACCCATACATTTCACTCAGGGAATTTCCATACAATTATGGGAAAACCTGAGCCACATTATCCCTAACCAAGTCCTAGTTTTTAGTGGCATAAGAAACCTTCTCCGTGAATATAGCGAAGGCTTATAAACACATGGCTGCTGTGGTCTAAATTCTCAATAGAAGGGTGATTAGCTTTTCAATGATAAGTTTCTTAAGTGTCTGTGGAAAATAATGCCTGGTCTCCAGTTTGCCCTTGGCCACTGGTTCAAGAAAAAGAAAAGTGTTCCCAAATTGATACCACAAGCGTTTTTACTTTGTGTGTGATGGGATTTTTCCTAAGAAGCTGAAATTTGCATTGTTAGTCCCTGGTGTTCAATAGAAACATGACTTGGTAACTCCAAGTAAACAAATCATAAATCATTTCATTAAATCCACATATAAATGTCAAGAAGGTGGATGTACAGAGTTATATGTATCTGTATAAACTAGATGGGGCTAACAATAAGATGGTTTAATTAATTAAATAATCTGAACTTTAGGGATTTTTTTTAATGCAGACTTATCACCATTATACAAATGAACAATTGTCCTGGTAATTTCCAATCTTTTTCATGGGATGTAGTAGATCTTTGGGAATGACAACACATGTGCAGTCCGGTGGCCTGACTCTTCAGTACACTAGCAAATCCATATTTAAAAAATTTTTTTTAATGTTTTATTTATTTCTAGGTGAGAGAGAGAGACAGCATGAGCAGGGAAGGGTCAGAGAGAGAGGGAGACACAGACTCTGAAACAGGCTCCAGGCTCTGAGCTGGCAGTCAGCACAGAGCCCGACGCGGGGCTCGAACCCACGAAACGCGAGATCATGACCTAAGTGAAAGTCGGACGCTTAACCGACTAAGCCACCCAGGCGTCCCAAATCCATATTTTTAAAGACAATGTTCATCATATCACCCTTGTATCCCCAACACCCTACTGCCACCCCACCCAAAACTTTCCATGGTTCTTTATTCCCAGCCCCATTAAAACAAAACTTCTTTATCTTCCACATTGTTTCTTTAGTCAAATTCCCCAATCCTCTCTAAAATACATCTGCTGTTCACATCACGAAAGGCTCCTCCATGTCTCCAAAATAATCATGTTTACTCTTGAGTCTTTTCCTTTTGTTTCTTCCTACCTGTCATTTGGAGGACTTTTAAACTTCAAACTCCAGTTGAAAATGTAATTCCCAGAAGTCTGCCTTCTGTAAACGATGCCTCACACTCATTCCTATAGCATTAATACTCTGTACCCCATGACTGAGCAATTAATTATATTTTGAAATACTCTTGTTTTATAAATTTTGGCCAAGTCTCACTAAAATGCAAATTTTGTTCACTGCTGTAATCTTAGCACCTAGCATAGTGCCTGGCACATGACAAGACTTGACAAATATTTGTTGAATGAATAAATGAGTAAACAATGTCTCCCTAGTAGAACCTGGAATCTGTCAAGGGCAAGGACTATATTATTACCCTTTTATTTTTACTCCCTATAATCCACTGTGGGGTACATCCTATTTACCAAGCACTCATAATTTCTCTAATGCCCAGTAACTGAGAAGTCACCCAAAAGTCCAACCACAGACTGTAGTTCCATATGTCAGCTTTGAAGAAAAATACCATGAAATGACTATACCACAGTGAACACTGCCTCACTTCTTCCAGGGGAAAAAAAGAAAAGGAAGAAAACGAAAGAGAGAGAAAAAGGTCTATTAAGATCAGAAAGAAAATAACTATCCTTAAAACTAAAAATGAGATCACCCATCATTTATGGATCATGGTCTTCCTTAATCATCATGTTTCATGCAACTGTGGTTAGGTTGGTGAGGTCTAGCTACATCTGCTATACACAGAACAAAGCTTATTAAAAATATCTCTTCAAGGGTACCTGGGTGGCTCAGTCGGTTAAACGTCCAACTTCAGCTCAAGTCATGATCTCATGGTTCATGAGTTCGAGCCCCATGTCGGGTTCTGTGCTGACAGCTCAGAGCCTTAAACCTGATTCAGATTCTGTGTCTCCCTCTCTCTCTGCCCCTCCCTCACTCGTGCTCTGTCTTTCTCTCTTTCCCTCAGAAATAAAGTAAACATTAAAAAAAATTAGTATCTCTTCAGATTCCTATGTGCACACATACCTCTGATGTAGATAAGGCAAGTATTATTATACCCATTTCATGGATGAGGAAAACAGTAAGTTTGTCTTGTTGATGTGATATGGATACTAAATGTTAGCTAGTTTGCTTCCATGTTTCTTCATGATGCTTTTTACAAAGATGCATAGTCATAAAGATAATTTCATTGTCTACTCACTTTCCGTGTTTTGGAACCTTCTTATTTTTGCCTCTTTGGCACTCCCAGTGGTCTCTACCCTCCTTCCCCTAATTCTCATGAAAATCTTATCATTGCTAAAATGGGCAAAGCAAATTGTAACAATTCTGAATGTAGCAGGGTAACTCTGAAATAGCAATCGATGCATTATTGCAAACTTTGTTTCTTCATGGAATCATTACCTAAAAACCTAGATTTTTGTTTTTGAATTGACCTTGTTGCTTTAGGGAAGGACAAAACACAGAGAATAGAAGAACTGAGGTTTGACTTTATAGTTCTAAAATATACTAAGGAAACATAGAGCATAACCTCGAGAGCCAAGGCTCTCCTTGTGAGAGCCAGGCTTTTATGTTAGAGAAAAGATTTTCTGAGTCTTCAACAACTTGGATGGAATCAGAATACAAATCTTATACTATAAATAGTAGTATAAGGAAGAAGGCATATTTCCTTCCAAAAATTATATAAACTTTAATCTGCTGGAGGGACAAGAGAATTAAGACGGGAAAGAGGGCATGATTTAGTAGTTGCTGCACAGATCTCAAAGAAGGGATTTGTGCCTCTTTCTTCCCTTCATTAATGGCCAGGCCCAGCCCCAGAGGAAGATGAAAAACTGTAACTAGATATAAAATGTAACCAGAGAGGACTGGCATCTCACTCCCTGTCCAGCAGCTGGGTTGAGAGCCTCTCTAATATGACCTCTCCCATCTCAGTGTAATGAATTAAAAGAGAAAGTTGGGACCAGTCAGGAAAAAAGAGACTGAGACCGTCTTCTGAATGTCCACCAACCCTAGGGATGCAGGAGAGCATCCAAACATACCCTGTGTCATTGAGGGAGGATTTAGATTGGAAAAGGACTGACAAGGGGCGATCATCAGCAGTGACAGCATGGGTGGGACAAACCTGAGGCCATGGATAGACCCTGGACAGCAGTAGGAGAACACAGGTCAGTGTCATTGTGCATGAGGCAAATCTCATCAGGTGACCACAAAAGTCAAGGGCACTCATGCCAGCCCCCTGGCCTACTCAGCTCATGCCAAACCCTCCCAAAACATTTAGATGCCACTCTGGGCTGACAAAGGATGAAGGGGAGAACATTGAGTGACTAGTCCATTTAAACCTGCCTAGAAGTGATGAAAGCCCCTGCTATCGGGCAGAAAGGGACTCAAGAGAGTAAGCGTTCAGTTCCAGAAACTGAGAAACGTCACAGCTTGGCATACCTGCATTTCTAGCAGGGACACATGCAGAAGGTGATGGGCTGGGAAGCCTGCAGACTACTGTAGGACACGGAGCCAGCAAAGGAATGCCAGATCCATTTCAGAAGCTGGGTCTGTCTTCAAAGGGTTTTGACTTGCCGACCTCTGGCTGGCCTGCGCCTTCTCCTCAGACACACCAGACAGACGAGTAAACACAGATCACAAGTGGACCACATGTTCCTATTCTTCTTCCAAGTGTTCCATGCCTGTGGGCCTCCCCCACTCCAGACTTTTCATCTAGGTCCTCCTGACTGACACTTGGGCCCCAGAGAAGCCCCCCTTCCCTTCCCTCAGCCAGACATTGGCTTAGAAGACAGTGATCCCACTTATGGGTCTTCTCTGTATTTGTGAAGGCCTTCACCTGCTGTTTCTCTTGCATTCATGGTCTACGGGGCCTGATACCCTGACTGTATTCATCGCTTTCAATAAATCATTTCCCTTGCTGGTTTATCCTTTTAAATGCTGATGCTCCCAGGTGAAGGCGTTGGTAAGGCCCTAACACTTCACTGTGAAGAGATTCTTATATTGCTTTCCCTCTATGACATGTGTGACCTTGAGAAGCAGAGAAAGAGTGAGGTAAGGAAGAAGGTGAGGACCCTTAAAAGGGGGAAAGTGGGTCCAGAAGGGGGAGTTTGGAGGAGCCAGAGGGAACTCTGACCATCATATTTCTTGAGGGTAAGCCCAAGTGTGCAGTGAGCTGCCTCTCTATGCAGCTAGAAGAAATGGAAGTCCATTTCAGAGACAAGGAGGGCTGACGTAAGATGGAGGAAAGGAATGTGGACACAAATGCTTTCTCATAGATTTCTATTCCATGGTTCCAAGTCAGCCAAACTGCTCAGCCACTGTTTTAGAATGATAGTGCTGAAATCTCAATCTTACGTTGATTTTCGGAGCATTCCACTCTTAGCTGAAGCTTAAACTCTTCTGCAAATAAGGACGTGACTCCTTACACCAGCATAGCACAGAAGCTCGTAGAGAACTTTTCTATCTTCTCTGGTCCCTTCTACGTCACAACACAATAAAGGTGGCAAGTGGCTCCAGTCTGAGCCTCCAGAAATTCACTTTTGATTTTTACTATGGTGGAGAAAGAGCAAGTGAGGAGAATGATGGGGATCTCTGAAAAGTCCCTAGGAGCAACAGCGGATGACTGGGGGAAGGGGTGGCCCGGGAGTAGCGGCTGGAGAGAGCCTAGCGGCCTTCAGGAGACCATCCTTGGAGACCATTTCAGTTCTCCTTTCACACCTGGCATGCATTTATATGGTACCAGAAAAGGGATTTTTGCTCTTAAATTATGCATGTGGATTTGCACCTTTATTCTATCAGAATCAAACTAAATGTTATTCCACAACACTCCATATAAACTTAATGATACAACGTGACTAGAGCTCTTTTCTGAAATATGACATTCTTCAGGGACCCTGAAAGTATTAAAGGGACTGGATGCCAGGGCCAAATCATACCCCTAGAGTCACATAGAAGTCCCACAAATACTTATATACCAGTGACATATGTATTCCTTGGTTTCTGTGAATTCGATCAGAAAGTTTATTTGCAAAACTCCTGAAAAACCAGAGGTATCATGGCCTGGGGTCTGGGAGCCACCCGGATCTGGGCAGAGCAGTCCAGAGCCACACTCAGCTACCTAGAATGGATGCTGGTCAAAGGGAGAGAAAACTTAAAAGATTTAAATTAAAAAGAAAGTTAAATTTCTACCACTGTGATTCCAAAATGTGGCAAAATTTATGAAATTAGAAAATCTATTTTGTATTGAAAGTGAATCTTAAAAAAATTTTTTTTAATGTTTATTTTTTGAGAGAGCATGAGCAAGGGAGGGGCAGAGAGAGGGAGACACAGAATATGAAGCAGGCTCCAGGCTCTGAGCTGTCAGCATGGAGCCCAACATGGGCTCAAACTCACAAACAGTGAGATCATGACCTGAGCCAAAGTCGGACACTCAACCGACTGAGCCACCCAGGCACCTTTCAATGAATCTTTTTAAATCACCACTGATCAATAATTATTTTTTAAAATAAATTCCATTTTGTTGACCCAGTATAAGAGATTTGGCAGAGTAACTTAATTCAGAATTTTTAAAATTATAAATATTTTCTCTTCATTCTCCAGATTTAATTTGTATTTGGTCTGCTCATGATCTGATTGAATTCATTTGAGGCATAATATTTTATATGAAAATATATACATTTATATTTATATATATAACATATATATGAAATATGTAAGTATATATATAAGGCAGGTATAATCTATAATACACTATATATATATATATGGTAAATACATGTATATGTGTGTGTATATATTTCCATATATGTATGTAGGATCTTCCGGAGGAGGCATTAAAATAGGATTCGTAAGGACTGACTGGCTCTATCACTTACTATGTCATGTTAGCTGCCACTGGTAGTCTGTGTGGACTTTGATAAATTATAACCTCTCTGGGCCTGTTTATTCATTTAGAAAATGGGTATTATCCATTCTCTCAGTGCTACTATGAGTAGTAAATGAGATAATAAATATGAGAGCGCTCACTCATTTTAAACACTCATTTATTTTATATATTGGTAACAAAGATATATATCCTGTTTGTTTTTTTTTTAAATCATTTTTTAAGAGTATGAACCCTACAGAGGTGGAATGGGTTATCTGTGACTCAGTTACTCAAATACTCAAAGCTTTCTGGGATTCTGATGGCAAATCAGCAATTAGCACCTAGCAGAGGTTCACCACACTCAATCCTTGCTTACTAAAAGTTTCTAACGGTCTATCAGTTCTCTCCATAGCACCTTCTGTGATGATGGAAATGTTTTATATTTTCACTGACCAAAACAGTAGTCAATAGATACAACTGGATACTAAGCTTTTAAGATGAGCGCAGGGGCACCTGGGTGGCTCAGTCGGTTAAGCATCTGGCTTCGGCTCAGGTCATGATCTCACAGTTCGTGGGTTGGAGCCCTGCACTGGGCTCTGTGCTGACAGCCAGCTCAGAGCCTAGAGCCTGATTCTGTATCTCCCTCTCTCTCTGACCCTCCCCTGCTCACGTTCTCTCTCTCTCTCTCTCTCTTTCAGAAATAAATAAAAAACATTTAAAAAATTTTTTTAAAAAAAGAAATGAGTGCAACTGTCAAAATCAACTTTTAGTTTTATTTAATTTTCATGAGTTTAACTACAAACAGCCACATGTGGCTAGTAGCTACCACACTAGACAGTGCAGGCAGGCTAAAACCTTGAAATAGCTATATTTTAAGTACCGGTCCAGAGCCTATATTTCGTTAGTACCTTACACCACCAAGAACATGCAGTGTCTGTCTCCACAGTGCCTTGCAACCCTATAAAGTCAGGAAGCATGTCATGAATTAAAGCATACCAAGCATTATAAATACACAGTGCACACCCCTGCCCCATTCCCATGGCAGACGCTCGCTCCCAAAGTGGAGCCACCAGAAGGCAACACTTAATCAAAAGGAATGAAAGGCCAGTGGCAGGATTTCCAGACCCAAAGCAGGAACACGGAGTTAGGAAAAGAATCCTCCTCAAAGGATTTCCTATAGACCACCTCCCTCTCCACCTCCACCTATGGCTCTGTCACCTCTCCTGCCTTTTACCATTCCCATTCACACTTACCTGATGACTCACCAACAGGGAAAAGGAGAGGCACCGTCATGGCCGAGATCAGGCCACTGTGAAGATGTGAACTTTTCTAAAGGAGCAGAGATTGCAGTAGCTGCAGAACATTCTGGATTGTGTGTTTCTGTGTGTGTGTGTGTGTGTGTGTGTGTGTATTTCTTCCCCCTTTACTTAACCAGCTTTAATTCCAGCATTGAACTTGAGACTGATCATTATTTCATCATCTCTCAATATATTCATACCAGCACAGACAAGACTCCCAGTGTCAACACTGTTTGCTTTCCTTTCAGAGCAAGACACGTTCAGTCCTACACTATCACACATTTAGAGCAGATGTTCCTAAAAAGGATAAACCAGGTGCTTAACATATTTTATTCCAAGGGGTAATTTTAGAAATTATTGCAATCAATGACCTAATAATAACGGTGGTAATGATGAGGCCAAGTTATTATTACCTATTACCTTTAATCATCGACAGCAACTCAATTGGACGTAATTGGAGGCATCATCATAAATAACGTGGAGCAGATGGAAGATGCCGGGCTTTGCATTTCCAGGACTAAGTGGGAGGGTTAATGATGGAGCAATGGGCATAAAAAAAATTGGGCCACTTATGTCCAAAATGCACCCTGCACTTGAATCTTTCCTGATACCCATAAAAACAGAGCTGAAACTGATAGAGATAGAAGCAGCCGGACCCATGCTAATTTCGGAACAGCCTTCTCCACATCACTCATTGCCACACCTCAGTTCTGCGCCTACTTCCATCCCTGTGGGGTAATGATGGCCTTGTTTGTTTGTTTGTTCCTTTCAACTTTATGGCACAAGAGAAATAGAATAATAGCCTGTCCTAACCTTTCCCTAACCTCCCTCACTCTAGAAAAGCATGCCTCTAGGGTGGTTTTACCTTTTGAAAACAGGCAAATGCTCTGGTGACTCGTTTAGCATTACTTTACTATTTGGCATGAAATAGAGTAAGAAACAACATCACGTCCTATTCAATAATTCCACAAAACAACCATTTCCTATGTACTCGTGACTGCTATATATGTGCAGAATGCACATGTTAAGACACCTTAACATGTCTTGTACAAAGGGGTAACTTGATACAGAGAGAAAAGCCTGGGGTCTGATGTTTTGCAATTGGGGTTCGATTCCTACAAGTGCCATTTACTAGGCCATTACACTGGACAAGTTACTTGCCCTCTGTGAGTCTCTGTTGCATCAACTGGAAATAGTTTGTGTGAGCAGGCTCCTATCTGAGAATCAGTGACAACCCATGCTTTTCTCCATAAAAGCACTCTTACCTCCAGCTTACAGTTGTGAGTTTGCTTTTCCTGCCTACAGACTTTGAAAGGGAACTGTATTGGGTTATTCTATTCACTATTCCTGGTACCTGCCTCATGAACACTTCGTATATCTAAAGGAACTTGCAGTCTAGGTGGGCAGACTAGACCAATGCCCATAAAACAGAAGAGAGACACAGAGCCAAAGATGCAATATAGAGTCAGGAGGATCACTGTGACTCAGAATGTCCAGGAAAACCAATTGGAAGTGGGATTGAACCACACTTTAAAGGCTATGCTAGAATCTTTACTGACAAAGATATTCCCCAAATTATCCTGCGTGCTCTCAAGCAATTAGTTTCACCTCTTCACCTTTTGGTTCCACATTAGTTAAATGGCAATAACACAGATCCTTAAAAACTATACAGAGATGAAATAAGTCTTTTCTATTTTTTAATAGATGTACTCATTAGAGCTCAAAGACAAATGCCATATAAATATCTATCATAATGGTAATCACATTGAGGAACAGAATAGTAATAATGCAAACATTCATGTAATGTTTCATGTTTATGGTCTTTGAGGGAAGTTTTCATGCAAATATCTCTAGATGAATAAATACACATGGTCCATAAATATGTCCAAAAGCATGTTTCTCTGTTGGACCCACACATACTTCATCATAGAACTAAAAACAAACTCACTTAAAGCTTTTATGGAGTTATAGTTAAAAAAAAAAGAAATCAGAATTCTCATTAAAACCAATAGGAATTTGGTATAAAAATTAATAGCAGGATACAAGCTTATAGAGTCTTATCAATAATATCTTTACAATCCACTGGGCTCTTTGATATGTGCCAAACATAACCAAGATTTACTGATGGATATGATATTTGGGGGCATAAAACTTTATGTGTATTTTCCTTTGCTCAATTAGTAAATCTCCTCTAACTTAATGTTGTCATGATATTTTTCTTAGCAATGGCCAGATAGCACAGTCAAAGTAGATATTTTCATTTGGATGATCCACCAACATGCTCTAATTCTTTCCTTTATTTCATGTGATTAGGGAAATTCCGCTAAAGTAACAATCTCTAATTTGGGGGAAAAAAAAAAACCCTCACTCTACAACTGTAATGTACAATGTACTGTACAGGTACAGATGTATGAACAGGGATAAAAATATGAATAAGAGCATCTCGGTTCTCAATAAGATTACCTCTTAGTTGATAAAGGGACTGGAAGAGAGCAAAGACCAGCAAACAAATACAATATACCGTAGAAATAAGTGAAATGAGTGAAATAAACTCAGGGTCATATGAAATCTCGAAGAGCAAACAGAGTCTGTTCAATTGGGGTGATGACCAAGGAGCATGGATTAGATTGGCCACAGGAGGCTGTGGACCAGAAGTATTAAGAGGCTTGTCAATGCAGAACAAAAGCTTGAGCAATGAGAGGGAATCAGGAACAGGGGAAGCAATTCACATTTTTTGATGTGTTCTCCCAGCAAAGAAATGTTGGGAAATCAAGTCAGAAAAGCAGATTGGATCCAAATTCCTGAGGGTGCTGAATTATCAGGCTAAATACTTGCAATTTCATTTCATGTCATGAGAAACCACTGAAGGTTTTTTTTTTTTTTTAAATCAGGTAGTGGCCTACATTAATGCTTATCATTATTCAACCTCTCACGTCTAATTGCTCCCCAAGCCGTACCAACACTACCTTGTGCTTTTTCTGTAGCACCTTCTTCCTAGTGACCCACGTAGTGCCTCCCCATTGCAGGGCGGCCCCCAGCAGGCTCCCCATCTCCTCCCCACCCACAAATCGTCAATCTTAAGTAGAAATATGATTACATCATCCCCCAGCTTAAAACCTATCAGTAGGCTTCTCTCTACTGTAGGATAATGTCTGAACCCTCAGCATGGTGTACAAAGCCCATCATTTTCTGAACTTTACTTGTAACCTCCTCACATACTTCCTCTGTGCCTCCTGCGCTTTGACCTGGAATTCATCACTGCTTCATTGAACATCATGGCTTCTCACATCTCCATGCCTCTGGGTGAGTAGCCCCCTTGTCTGGGAAATCATTACTGATTGTTGGAAATTCAGATCAAGTCTCCTCTTCCATGAAGCCTTCCCTGATAAGCCCTAGGCTCACCCCTCCTACTGAATCATTACCTCGTCTGTTCTCCATGGTAGCATCACACAAGAGCTCTGTGACTACACCTCTCACATTTCTTGGTATTTGTTTGCATGACCGTTTTCCTGCTACACTGGGCACCACCATTTCTTACTGTTCTTTGATGTCCTAAAGCAGGCATTTGATACATAATGACTGGACAAACTAATTCATATATTTTTATCACACCAACTTCCTGAAAATATCCAAGGCAGTCAAGAGTAAAGAGCTTTAGAAAAATGAATATGACAGTGATATATTAGGTAAATTGGATGGGAGACTGCAGATTTGGAAGGAGGGGGTGAAATGATGGGTTCTGCTTTGAACATGGAAAATACACCTTTGGCGTCCGCTGCAATCAGGGCCTGCTTTCGAGGCTGTGAGTGGTTTGGATCAGACAGGAATGAAGAATTAACTCCCCCTTCTCACTTCCCAGCCCAACCTACCATCGCTCTTGATTACTTCCTCCAAGACGATTGGGAATTTCTTTAGTCCTGTCTCTCTTCTCCAAATATTTCCTTGAACAAGAAACGCACATGGGCATGTTTTCAGATCCTGTGACTCTGAATGTGTGTGAGCTCAGGGAGAAGGAAACAGAAAGTGATTTGCAACCTGGTGCTGGAGGGAGAGCCACTGTCAAGGGGGCCGGGGATTGTTTTTGTTATTACTGCCTCTCTTTAAGCCCAGATCTGTTTATTGTTATTGTCTTGTCCATTCACTGATGCTCAGTTCATTTCCTCATCACAAGTGTGAAAGGAAATCTGGCAGAGTTACCAGAACGAGAGTTTCAAATCAGTAATGGATTCATCCTGAGATACAGCACAACATCTGTTAAATATTTGGAGATTCTGTCCATCCTGCCTTGAGGGGCACTTAGGCAGGCAGGCTCCTCTCTCCCTGGAAGGCTATAAAACACGGAGAGTTAAGAAGTGGCAGGAAAGTGCTAGTGATGCCTGCTAAAAAAGAGCAAGTGCTAGGACTTGTCGGTTGCATATGTTTGAAAAGGAAAGGCTGGCGTTTAAATTTAGCACGCGTCCTTGAACTCCTATGTACACAGAACTTGAATCAGGACAACAGAACCCATGCTCATCACATAAAGGGAAATGTGTATTTGCATAAGCAAGTTTTACATGCTTCTGTTATGAATTTCAGATTGTTCTCTTCTCTTGTAGAAGTTTTTCCTTCTCTTTCCTTCTTTTTTTTAAGTCACATTAAATGAATTTTCAAAGAACCTGCATGGAAACCCTTATAGCTTCTAGCCACAGCTGGTCTGGTAGGGGCTCCAATGAAATGTCAGAGCCTTTCTTCCTCCCATAGTATGAAAGCTTACCAATGAAAACATCAACACCAGAGAAAGAGGAGGTGAAGATGGAGAGAAACAGGAGAAAAGGGAGCAAGCAATAGGAGAGAAGCTTCAAGATAAATGGGAAAGGGAAAAAAAAGAAGTGGGGGAAAATGCTTAGGAGAGGAACAGAGGACAAAAAAGGAGTAAGCAATAAAAACTGAGCCTTAAAGAAAAAATTTACAGATTACAGAATCCCCTTTAATTTGTTGGTAAAAGAAATCCTGAAGTCAAGCCACAACAGTTGCAATAAAGACAGCTTCTTTAAAATCCCATTTGGAAATTCAAGAGGTCATCAAAGTCTCAATCAGCAAACTTATACTTTGAACATTTTAACAAGCAAACTTATCACTATGAAGGGAGTCAGTTTTCTGACTAGCTATACGAAGACGAGACCAGAAAAACTGGGAGATCAACAGAACAATAGAAGGGAAGAGAGCAAGAGAAAGCCAGGAACTAGACAAAAGTTGGAATATTTGTTTTATGAAGTATTAATAACTTGCAAAGGGCTATTTGTCATTGCCGAATTTAGAAATTTATTATCCTATATTAACCAGAGACCAAAATGTCTAGAGTCATTGCCTCAGAGTGTTTTTAAAATGCGCCTTCATCCAGAGGACAGTGACCCAAGTTAACAGGCAGCCTCACACTGCAAGGGGAGAGGAGAGGGCTCTAAATCTGCCAGTTCTTGTGCTCACTACCCTGAGAGTTCGTCTGGGGGCCCTGGGGAGGCTGTGAAGTTACAAAGACTTTGGGATGGGAAGGGAGTAGTGACTGTAGAAAGAGCATGAGAATTTATTACCAGTACCTTTGGGGGGTTTCATATAAAAGTCCCAAATTAATGTTTAATACTTGAGATTCTGTGCTGTCACCTGTATTCTTAACTTGATCGCTTGGGTGTTTGCTGAGCCCTTTCCATATCATGAGGGACTAATCTATGATCTTTCAATTTCATTAACATAACAGTCAGAAAAAAACATGTGCTTTCAACTTCAGGATGAGTCCTAAGGAGGCAGGAAAGAGGGCACCATCACCCACTCTTAGACTCCATATGTCCACGAGAATTAGACTATAGAAACATCTTGGAATTTTGTGAACCATCTGGAATGCCCACCATTAAGGAGGCTTCCTGCCTCCAGAGTTGCCCCCTTCCAAATGTCCCCTCCCTAGTCTTGGGACCATGGTGAGCTCCCTTGCCCTGCCCACTCTATGCCCCATCCTGCACCATCAGCCATGGCTCTGGATGCACCCAAGCCCCACTGAACTGCCCTTTAGATGACCTCCTCCACCAAGTGACCTCTTCCACCGGGTCTCAGTTCAGCCCTCACTTCCAGAGGAAGCCTTCCAGACCATCCAGATGATGCTATATATCCTTTTCCCATGGGTCCCCAGAGCACCCTTGCTAACTGCTTATAGCACCTGTCCAGTGCACCATACCTGTCACTTCCTCATCAGAACATGAAGCTCTTGAAGACAGGCACACATACTATTTGCTGCTGTCTCTTCACATCCAGTACCGGGTCCGGCACCCAAAATGCCTTTTGAATTAATGAGTAAATGGAATTTGAATTCAGGTCCTGACTCTAAAACGCTCATTCTTTCTATTTTATCATGGCGCTCAAGATAAGGGAGTACTGCAGAGAAGTTGCAAATTTCTACTCTGACATCCAGAGAGTGACTTTAATTCATGGCTCCACCACCTATGAGCTGCATGCCTGGGAGCAGCCTACAACAGAGATAAAATATGACCTATCAGGTACAGTTGTGAGGGTTGAACGATTCGATGCAGGTGAGTGTGTAGCACCTGCCTCGACGGTAAATGTTGGCCATTGCCCTTACCAAAGTGAGGAGAGAGCCAGTGTGCAGTCATAGCTTCCTATTTAATACTTCCTAGGTCCCCAACCCTGATCTCAGCACTTGGCCTGTGTCAACTTGTTTAACCTCACAACTCTATGAGGCAGGAATTATTACTGAATTTTTATAAAGAAAGAAACTGAGGCCAATGAGAGACTAAATCACTTGGAGCCCATATGTGGCAAAGCCAGAGCATGAACCCAGCAGTCTCCTCATGCCTGTGAGCCAGGAATATCCATGTGGCCAGAACCACAGAATGTTACAGCGGGGCAGGAATACAGAGATGGTCTGGTGAACTCCAATTTAGATGAGAATATTGAGGCCTGGAGAATTAAAACGTCTTGCCTCCAGATCACACATTTAATCTGAGAAAGTCCATGAGCATTAGGAATTTATACAGTGCTTGAACATTTTGGAGCTCTATCTTGCAAAGGAACTTTCCTTTGGAAGACCCAAGGCATGCTGGCTCTTGGGTATCAAGTAGCTCCTTTGCAATGCTGTTTTATGATTTAAATGTTGTTAATTCCAAAGCATATGGATTTGATTTTTCTTTAAATGTTCATAAGTTTAGAAATGAAGGGAAAAGAGAAGAGGCCTGCAGATGGAAGTTTGAGTTTTTTGTTTTTCAAATTCAAGAGGATTTTTTTTTAAGTTTCAAATGCTAGGCAACAATTGGCAGGTTCTGCTCAGCTCTGCCCACCCACTCGGTTTGTGAATGCCACCGGGGATTGGACTCTTCTGCTTGGGACCCCACTGCATGCAGTGAATTCCTTTGTTTGTAAACACAGCACCAGCTATCAAATAAATTTCTCCACTCTAAACTCTGATAAACAGCTCCTGTTTCTGCTCAGTTTATAATGACTTCCGGAAATTCCTTCAGACGCACCGTTAGATGCACTCAAAAAACAGCATTGGATGCATAGGTGAAGCTTCTGCACTAGCACAGAAAGCTGTGCATTGGAGGGTGAACCACGAATAAATGAAAGTTTTAAAGAGTTCTAATTCTGGCTCTCCCTCCAACCTGCTGTGTGACTTTAGTCAAGGCCTTAAATGCATCTGGGATTTGGTTTCCTGATCTATGAATGTGACCCTAAGGATGACCCCATTCACATCTTCATTTCTGTGAGAATTGAGACAATGGATGCAAAAGCTTCTTGAAATATTTAAACATCTCAGGCATGTAGCATTACACAACCTTCCAAACCATCACTCCTCTGTCCTTACCCTGATTTCAGCCTTCTTTTCATTCAAGATGCAATCTGAGTATTCAAGGAAGCCTTCTACAAAGCCTCTATCTTCACATGTAGCATATCACTCAGTAACTACCTGCTCCCACATCTGCCTCTCTGCGAGACCAGGAACCTACTCATAGCCTTTATTTTATCCACTAAATAGTCACCAAAGGCTTTTTGAGCACATATCCAGTATTCATAGACAGCAAGAGCTAGAAATTAAAAGATGGCTAAAACTCACCCTCTGTCCCCAAGGAATTCACAGCCAACTGGAAGGAACATCACAACTAAGTATGGCAACTTCAGACCCATGCAGTGGCCCTTGAGAGTAGAAAGGACCTTTGCTACAGGCTGTGAGCCACTCTTTTCCCATGCCTGCTAAAGGTGTGTTTCTAAATTTCAGCAGGATCTCAGGCAGAAATCAGCATTAAACCTAGCTTCCCCATCCTTCAGAAGGAAGTTTACTATCACCACCCACCAAGCACTAGTGATGTGCTCCAGGCATTTCTCTCAAATTCCGGTGACCAAATAAGTTTGGCACCATTGACCACACACCCAGGTGGTACTACATATATAGTCCTCATAACAGCAACTAATGAATCATTCCCTGTGGCTACATAAAGAGCAAAGCCAAAGTTGCCTCTGGCACCCTCTGTGAGTTACAGGTCTGGCTCAGAGGAGCCACGCGTTAAAGTCTTAGCTACTTCAGCCTATTTCTTTGCATAGTCACATCTAGAAATAAAAATCTCTTACACTCCCAGATACTTTACATTTTACAAAATACCTCCACACCCATCATCCTATTTGATCCTAACAATTACGTGCTGCAGTGAATAGGGAAGGGATTATTTCTCTTATTTTATAGATAAGAAACTGACACTGGGTGACTGAGAGTAAAACCCAAGTTCGTGGACTCATAATCCAGTGCTCTGGCAATTATAGCATACTGAAGGACGTTTGGATTTGCTTACATTGGGTTAACATGAAGGCACCGTGCTGGGTGCTGGAAGAGGGAAGAAGACCAAGACCACTCAATTTCTAGAAACACCTGTCTGGTAAGAGATGTGTAAGACAGGCATACAATTAACTACATGGGCAAAATGAATCAGGTGCCAGCAAAATGCCTGAAGGTTTGTGTTTGTTTAAATGAAGCTGAGTATAAGCAAATGGACATAAGCCGAAGTACAAGTAGAAGTCAAGGACTTGGGGAGTCCAGAGCCATGGGAGACTTTGTCCCTCCAGCAGAGATGGAGAGGCTTTGGAAAGATAAGGACTCTAGAGCTGGCATGTTATTGCTGCCACTTGGTTTGCCTTCATGGCACCAGTCAAAGACTCAGTTCACACACTCATGACACTCACAGGAAGCTGGGAGCAGTGATTACCAACACAAGACTCAAATTGCTAAGCCATCAGTGGAGGTCCTAGAAGCGTAGAGGAGTAGGAGCCTCATACTCTGGTTATCATTACAGATGATTTCAGCAAGGAGGAGGAATTACACAGGGCTTTAATGATGTGGCTGACTTCATTAGCCAAAGACGGTCAAGCTCAAGTTAAAGTGTGGTTATATAAGAATGTCTTAGTATCCATGAATTCTCTCTTATATCTATTTTATAGTCACTTATCCATTCACTCAGTTCACAAATATTTATTGATTACCCAGTGTATGTGGGTCATAGGGTTAAGTGCTGGGGGTCCAGTGATGAACAGAAAATGACAAGCTTAATGAAGTTTATAGTCAGGTGAAAGAGATCAGTGTGACCTAAATAACTTCTTCCAAATCAACATTAATCACAATTATAAAATCTATAAAGGAGGAATTATGATGCTAGAGTAAAGCAGCGGGTATTTGAACTAGTCATGAGTCCAGGAAGACATGAAGTTGTGATCTACATGCTGAGTTGGATTAAATTAAATTGAGATATGGGAGGGGAAGGATGTGGAAGACTTAGAGGTGGAGAACATAGCATGTGAAAAGGCCCTGTGGTCAACAAGGGTAGTAAGCATGGAAGGCGCTAAAAGGAAGACAAATGAGGGATCAGCAACAGCATGGTAGAGGAGGCTGCTGAACTCTGGGATGAGGTAGTCAGCATGAAGGGTTTCAAGAGGATGGACCGTGTGGTAACCTTAGACCTCATTTTGCCCCAAGATGAGACCCCACAGTGGTTAAAATCTCAAGAACAAATTAGAAAGAGGCAGGTATAGATGCAAGGAGTCCAGTTTGGGGCTTATTGCATAATCTGGTCAAGAGTTAATAGGACATCAGGGGTATCTGGGTGGCTCAGTCAGTTAAGTGTCTGACTCTTGGTTTCAGCTCAGGTCATAATCTCACGGTTTGTGAGTTCGAGCCCTGAGTTGAACTCTGTACTAGCAGCATGGGACCTGCTTTAGATTCTCTCTCTCTCTCTCTCTCTCTCTCTCCTTCTCTCTCTCTGTCTGTGCCTCCCTCCTTTCAAAACAAGTAAACATTAAAAGATTGCTATTAAAAACAGTTACTAGAACATTGGACTGGAGTGGTAGAGGGAAAGGAGAAAACAGGTGGATGAATTGGAGAGATCTTTAGGATGCACTGTGCCCACCAGAGCTTACTGGCACACTGTATCTGGGAGTGATGTGAGGGCAGCATCAGGATGATGTTTATTACACTCAATCATCCACTATACATACATACATAGTGAGCTTTGTCTTTGTTCGTACGTCTTTTCTCTGGTTCATTATAAGATTTTTCTCTTTATCATTGTTTTTGAAAATGCCATTACTATGTGCCTTACTGTAGTTTTCCTCATGTTTCTCATGCTTCAAGTTTATTCAATTTTACGTACGTCAAATTTCTGCTAAGTTCAGACACTTTATGAACTATTATGTCATTTTGATAAACGGACTACTTTATAATAATGTAACATCCCTTTGAAATCTCTTTTGTCTGATATTAATATAGCTACTCTAGCTTTCTTTTGGTTAGAGTTTGTGTGGTATATCATTTTCCATCTTTATACTCTTAGCTATGTCTCTATTTAAAGTGGCTTTCTTATAAAGAGTATATTGATTTATCTTGCCTTTTTTATCCAATCACTGGTAATCACTGCTTCACACCCCCTTCAGCTCTATTGAGACATAAAATGCATGTAACATTGTGTAAGTTTAAGGTATACAGTGAGGACTTGTATGTATATACTGAATCACTGCTTTTCATCTGGAGTGTGTAGACCAGCTACATTTGATCTAATTATTGACGGTGGACAGAAATCATCTTGCTAGCTGTTTGCTAATTTGTCCCTTCTCTTCTTGATAGCCTTCTCCTCTCTTTTCATGCCATCTTTTTGATTATTTTTATGCTCATTTTATCTGTACTACTGACTCATTAGTTATACCTCTGCCTTAATGTTACTTTTTAGTGGTTGTTGTATGGTTTATGGTGTCTCTAGCTTGTAAATGTATGTTCTTTCTCTAATTGCCTTTGAAATATTGCCTTCACCTTTGGGCTTCACGAATGTGAAGATGATGTGCCTAGGTGTACTGGCAAGGGTAATTAATCTGCTTAGGGATCTGCTGGGCTGTAGGGATCTTCAGTTTATTACAGTTCATTAATTTTGGAAAAGTCTTGGCCATGAAATTTTTGAATATTTCAACTGCTTTGTTCATTCCTTCTCCATCTGGGACTCCAACTTCACATCTGTCAGACTTCTGATGTTACCCCACGACTCATGGCTGCTCTGTTCTCCTCCCTCGAGTGCCCCTATTCAGTTTTCCTGATTGTCTTTCAGTTTGGTTGATTTCTACCGTCTTAACTTTGAGTTCACTCATTTTTTTTTCTTCAGCTGTATCCAATCTGCTTATAAACTCTCGTTTTATATACAGTTCTCAGTACTTCACTCAAAGTCTCAATCTGCTTCCATGTTGTCTACATTCTCCAGTGGCTAATATAATTAATAAATATTAACCACAACTATTTCAAACTGCAAGTTTGATGGTTCCAACATCTGTATCATCTCCATTTTTTATCTCTTCATGGTGGTTTATTTCCCCTGATTTTTCATGTTTTCATAAGTTTTATTGTTTAGAAGAACAACATAGATGAAGTTCACAAGTCTATGCATGTGGGAATATGTATGCCTCTTCTGACAGGCGATTCGTGTGGGGAGTTGATTCAGTCAAATGGAGCTGGGTTTGGGTTTTTTAAGGCTATAGTTACCTTCAGGGCACCATGGATTCAAATCCATCCAGTAGTGGGCTGCTGCCACCTTGCCCTTTGTGTGGGAATGGAGGGCTGAGCAGTTTTCCTCAGTGCCCTTGCTCTTGGCTTTCAACTGTCCCTGCAGCTCTGCATCACCAAGGCTCTGCCTCCACACTCCTGACCACCTCCAGCCAAAGACAGTGCATGCTACTTACGGTTGGACTCGTGGGGGAGGGGGGGGGTTCTTGGTTCTCCTGACCCAGACTTAGTCTTAGGCAGGTCCGGTGCACCAGGGCCTTGGGGACTGAGCCTTATTTTTGGTGCTCCTGCCCTTTTCCCCCACCCGCATGCCATCCAGACTGCTTTGTGTCCCTGTGGTAGTGTGGAGAGGCAGGGTGTTGGTGGCAGAGAATTTCTCGTTGCCCTTCAGTGATAGAACACATCTGCTTTGTATCAGGGAAGAATCCTGGATCTGACTAGTTTTTAAGCCCTTTGCTCAGCATCCTAAGGCCTTTCCTTAGGTGTGAGGAAGTATCTCAGGAAGGTAGCAGTGCTTTATTCCGTGTACCAGCAGCAACTCATCACTACACATATGCATCATCCACAGTCTCCTGCCCTGTCCCCAGTTTTTCTTTTGAGGACTCACTGGAGACGAGCAGAAAAGAGCTTGTGACTGAGTGCACATTCTGTTGTGTCTGGGGTTCCCAGTTATTGTAAGTTGTCACATGCATCCACTCTCAGGCTGTAAGAACTCATTATAACACTGTCTTTCTCTTCTCCCCCTTTCACGGTCTCCTCTTCTTTATCTCACGTTCTGCCAAATGTGAAGTTGTCATGTGTTTCATCTCTTCTTGGAGAAACCTGTCACTTCTGGAATTCAGCTTACCTGAATTGTTTTGTGACCTCAACTCTATTGTGAATTATGATAGTCACTTTTCTCATTTATAGGGAAAGAGCAAAGTTATCTTGTGGTTTTCTGCATCCTAAGTAGACCCAAAATCCTACTCTATTCTATACTGTTTCATTCTCTTCTGTTTCAATGACGTTATAATTAGGCTGAAAAAAATATTATATCAAAAGTCTCTTCTATTTCAATCGTAGGTAGTGACCACCAAATTTAAAAATTTCACAACCCACAAATTAGTCCTGACCTGCTCATGGTCATAAAAAATGGATATAATGGATTATTAGAATCAAGAATTCAAAGTTTTGCTCAAGACCAAGGATTTATTTCAATAATGTTATCTGTGTATTATTCATCGCAATATAAGCAACTCTCCTGCAATTCTGAGAACAAAGGAGCCACTCAATTATACAAAGGAATAAAAATGCATAAGAAAATCAATTTTAGCTTTCTAGAAGTAAGAATTGTATAAGGGTTAGAGCTATCTACATTTTTAAGGCTCAATTTACCCCCAGATTTACTCGATCTAAACCAAATAACTTCAGCTCTTAAAAAAAATCATATTCCAATGTCAAAAGACAGATTTACCACCACTCATGGCTACACACACAAGTTCCAAATGTGTTTCATGAAATACATGCAATACATGAGTACTTCCCCAAAGTTTCTGTTTTGATTGGAATGGCATTCAATGGATATTGTTTTATAAAACAACTGTCTCTATTTTGCAACCAAGTCTTACAACACAAGATTTTAAGCTAAAGACTAAACCTGTAAGGTAAGTATAACAATAAAAGAAAGCACCTGGACACAAGGCAACAAGGATAAGAGTTAGGGTAGGGCCTAGAGACCTAGAAATCACCTGAACACGTAGGTGGCTTGCACAGCTGAGCTCCCTTAGAAAATGGCTATGGAGATAGGCAAGCAGAGGATCCAGCGAAAACCTGAAGGGAAGTCCCACACTACTCTGTTTGGATATGGAATTAAAACCAACAAAGAAGCCAGAGGAAAATGGAAAGATAACAGAAAGACCAGAGAGACAAAGAGGAAAGGAAATACACGATATCTGAGGGAAAGGTCCAAATAAATGAGTGCAAGTTCTTGCAAAGTGCTCTGATAATTATATATTATCTGTGGCCTTATATTTTAAACATTTTCTGGCTCTACGAAAGTCGCAGTCCACGGAGTAAGGCTGACAAATATACCAGGTATCAGGGGTTATGGAAACAATCTCTGGTGTACTCTGTAGCCTAATTTACTGTCATAAACATTGTGGGAAGCAGAAATCTCTATGGCAGCTTGGTGTGGATATTCTCACTGTCAGCAGGGAAGATTCATTGCCTCCTCACAATACGGAGACCCTAACAGCATTTACCAAGACAGATGACTTGGTGACAGACACTTCAGGCTGAAAGTTAATAGTTAGCCCAGGAAGATGAAACATGAGAACATCAGAACTTTGCCCCTGGGCCAGCGCCTGGGTCCCTGCAGTCCAGGAGACTGTCTGAAATGAGGGCTCCCAGAGTGAGTGCTTCTGGGCAGGGATGTCGCGCTGATACTGCCTCATAGGTCAGAGATGTACCCAATCACCCTGGCCGCCCTGAAGAGTCTGTGCTATCCCTTCCATCCATGAATGAATTGAACCTCTGCAGTCCACTGATACTCTGGCCAGTACCATCTCTTCGGCTAATGGCTTCCAGAAGTTTATTTGCTTCCCTCTTTTGAAGTTGTACCTCTCTTTTATTTATTCCAAGTTTACCGCTCTTAAACACCTAGTATTTATGTTTGTTCGACAAGCCTCAGCTTATCCTCTCCACCTCATCGTGATTTGATAAACTGATATTATCTGAATACAGCCTTATCTTTCCAATGAGACATCTTTTTGTCTGAGACTATATTCCTCCAGCTATCTCTTGTCCCACTACTTCCTCAATTTGGTAGGTTCTTGGTCCAGATTTAAAAACAAAAGGCAGATCTTAAAGACAGAAACTAATATTCTCCTGTCAGCCACAGCTACCCTACCCTGCTGTATTTTTCTCCAAAGCTGAAGTTGCACAACATTTGAACAGAAGGTATCTGATAACAAGGATGATGTTTACTCCCCAAGAGGGAGTAAAACTGTTACTCCTTTGTCAAACTTCATTCTCCTTTAATCTTTAATAACATTTCAGATTAAACCAATGCCTTAGGTGTGACTTAGTGCTTTAAGAAGGTGGTACTACTTCAGGAAAATTAGGCAACAAAACCAGCAGAATAGTTCCTCTGAAGGAGGCTATATGAGAGGCCATGGACTTTGCCACAACACAGAACATGTCTGTACTCTGGAGATTTCTTTAGAACAATTGTATAAATTCAGCCAGCAAGAAATCTCATTGCTTTATCATCGTACTTCACTTCTGATCAAGACATAAAAAGCACTTAGATTTCAAAACTTACTTTTCAGGCTGATTTCAAAATGAATTGGCCATTAAAAAAAAACAAAAACAAACCACTTTCCACATGGGTCACCATTAAGAACTAGTCCTTCTCAGCAATCTCACCACCATGTCCATCAGCGACCGCCCCTGAGTATCTGTAGTAAATAGACTCTGCTGCACGGGATGTAGTGACCCATAAGATATGGTCTCTTCCTTTAAAGAGCTTGTAGTCCAAGCGGAAGAAAATGCCAGTATAATATGAAAAGTGCAAGGTGAAGAATACAATATGTGAGAGTTGAGAAAAGTCTGGACTAAAGCAGTCTGAGAAGCCCCAAGATGGGGTCAGGAACTTGTCCTCAGCCCACAGGGGCAGTTGAGCTAGAAGTGTGTACATTCACAGGCTGAGTGTTCACACCAACTATAAAGACAAGTTTGGCTAAAAAAAAAAAAAAAAGAAAGAAAGAAAAAAAAGGGAGTAGAACAAAAGTTTCACTATGCCTTATGTTGCTTTCAAAAAGTCATTTATCCTCTCGAATTCTCCATTTTCTCATAGTATGCTCTGGTTCAGAACAGCAGCCTGAACACATGCAGGTACTTCCTTCTTCCCCCCAACTCACTGATATGTCATAAACTAGTGGCATACACTGTGCATTTGAAACCTGGGATGGACAAATTTTTAATACTGCCTTCTTCTTCAGGACAAAATTATGTTCAGTAAAAGTCATGATGTCCTTGGTTTGTTTCATAATTACAATAAAAAATTAATTTATAAATAAGACATTTCCATGTAAAGATATTATTATGATTTAATATAAGATTTCATGCATGAGCTATAATTTATACTTACCATAAAAATATTACATCTCACACTTTGCCCTGTATATCTCGGTTTTAAATTTAAATACAAACAAAAACTCAGAATGATCACATATATAGAGATAGTTAAAGGAACTCAGGTCTGTTTATGTTTACAATACTGCACTGTCACTGCTTATTTCTTATCTACTGTTTAAATGCAGGAATATGTAGTACCACAGGGACTGGGAACAAAATGGCACCAAAAAGCAAGTCCAAATGATTCCAGAACTTTACAAACTTACTCTTGAAACACGCATGTATAGCCAAGTCCCTTTGTGTTGAGATCAGTGTATAAGTGGGAGGTTTCCAAATTAACTTCCCTGTAGAATCCAACATTTGTTAGAGAATAAGTAGTAAAAAAAAATGAGCTTATTTGAAACATACATATACATTATTAAAATTCTACGGTAACCAAAGCATTGTTTAGAACTTCAATTTTTTTTTTTTTGAAAATATACTTTTGGGGAGTAGGGAAAGCATTTTATCATTGACCTTGGTGATAATAAAAACCAGACTTCTTTCAGTTTGTTCTATTATTACTTACAAATTCCCTCCTGGAAATGGCCCTCCTGCTGCCTGTGTCCTGAACAGAGTTTCCGAAACTGCCCCATCTCTGGTATGCCACTGCCTTAAAATAAAAAAAAAAAAGTTAAAAATTATAAAAAGCACTGAGAATGGGAGTATAGTCATTTGAACGAATCCCAGACAGTGGGCTCATCCGGCCCATGAAACCAGGCTGTAAGGGGCCACACCTCAGAGCATGTATGGGAGGAAGGCTGTCCCGGGAGGTATTAGAAAGAGCATGGATGGAGGGGATAGAAGGGGAAGCAGAAGTTCCTGCTGGTGCTGGATGAAGAGGTCCAGAAGGTGCTGGATGAAGAGGTCCTTGCAGGATTCTGCTGGCTCAGCCTGATAGCACCTCCTCCCCAGTCACCCTGCCCCCTGAAGCAGCAATGCTAACCCCCATGAAGACCTGAGAAATACTCCTGAAGGAATTAAGTAGTCTGCTGGGAGGAGTCTGTCCCCCACCAGGGGAGTCAGCACCCCAAAGCTGACTCTCTTCCCTCAGACCTGGCAGACGTGGATGCAGGAAGCCTGGCAGTCAACCCTCTGGGAATCTGAATCACCATCTCCTTTGGGAGGGGGGCCCTGAAGCAACAGAGGAAATTGCAGATCTGCTTTTATTAATCAACCTAGCAATTCCTTCTTAAATACGAGTATCAGTCAAGGCTTCTGGGAAATGCACAGTGAACCAGCTGTTCAAAAGAAAGGACAGAATGGAAACAAAACCAGAAACAGAAGATAATCTAGAAGAGAGAAACAAACGTCAGAAGAATTCTAATTAATAGCCTCAGAGAGGTTTAACGGGAGTGGGCAGCCATAAAACGAGAACAGGTTACTATTTTAATGTAATCAAAGAACAAGAAAGAGCTCATGGAAATAGACATATGATTTAATCCAAGGGCTGAAAGAAGCAGCTCAGGAAAACTTTGAGAACATAAGTTTTAAATTTTATTTTAACATTTACTTTTGAGAGACAGTGAGACAGAGCAAGAGCGGGGGAGGGACAAAGAGAGATGGACACAGAATCCCATGCAGGCTCCAGGCTCCAAGCTGTCAGCACAAAGCCTGATGCTGGGCTCGCACCCATGGACCTTGAGATCATGACCTGAGCTGAAGTCAGATGCTTAACCACTGAGCCACCCAGGCTTCCCCAGAACCTAAGTTTTAAAAAAGACAAAGAAAAAAGTGAAATTGTACATTTAATGCACCAATGTTTCACTTTTCTCAAAATATCTGTTATTGAACCGGTTAATAATATTAATATTGATGAATAAATACATGAAAACTTAAGAAATAAAGCAGTACAATCTGATCCTCTAGATGTTTATACCTCATCACAGAGTCACAGAAGATTCATGCTAAAAAAAGAAAAAAAAGAAAGAAAGTAGAACTCATCTAGGTCAGTAGTTTTTAAACAGCATTCCATTGAGGACTAGGATTTGACAAAATTTTCTCAGTAGGTTTAAAGGGAAGCTAAGTGAACAAAGTCCCATGTTCTCACATCTAATTTAAACAGGGCTTTTTAAAAAATCTGATTTTTGCATGGGGGCTCTACATAAATTTCATTTGTAACTGAGTTATTTGCTATGGAACTAGGCAGAAGCATCCAGTGCTAATACTTATATGTCCTATTGAGACTATATTTTAAAAATATTTATTCATTTATGTAAAAATACTGAGCACTGCACGAAGGGGACAGAAAAACAGCACAGCTAGTGGTGAGGTTCAGCCTTTCTTTTTGGCCAAAGCATCTTGGAAGGGGCCCAAGCTTGCAGTTTAATGGAACAAAAGATCCATGGTAAACCAGATTTTCCTTCTTTAGAAGGGTTTATCCTCCATCTGTTGTTTCTTAAGCATGCTCCTTGGGAATCTCACCCAATATCCCAAATGGCTAACTCTAAGATCACATATGGTACTCTTCCCGAAAGGAGTTCTGATAAATTCAGTTTTCTCTATCTTACCCTATTTCCATGGCTGTTTTAGCACCTCGTACCGATGGATATATACTGGGCAGCCAATCAGCTGGCCAGACCCATTATCTGGCTTAGTGTTTTTCACATAAATGTTTGATAACCACAAACTGAAATCAAACCTCTCATTTGCAACTGAGGACATTGGGATCTAGAAGACAAAGTGACTTCACCATGGTCACCCACTTCCCATTATGTTCGACAATGCTATCATGCTCTCTGATAGCTTCACTTGGGTATGTTTTTCTTCTCAAATGGGTGTCAGTGACCTTGGATAAGGATCATTGGTTAGATTCTTTTCCTGACTCCTTTGGCACAATGTTAAGATTAAAACAGGTGACCAATAAGTACCTGTTGGCCAATCTTTTTAAAATAGTTTTTAAGAAGAAAATCGACTTCCATTTTCAAGTTGTATGTAACAGGATTTAATAGGCCAACATTTCTGCTGCAACAATTAGGGGGGAAATAAGAAAATATTTTAAAATAATGGTTTTCTGAAGACATCAGATAGCTATAAAAGCAAAAATGGCTGAATCACCTAAATTTCTGGGGAAGAAAATGTTCTTTTTAGAGGTAGCTGACAAACCCTGGCTGCTTTCTGTGCTGGTGGCATTTGACAAATGTGGCTGCTGGATTGGGTAGAGGTAATTTATTAATGGGAAATACAAACCAGTAGTGTGATAGTCACACAGACTAAGCTGAAGGATTGAAATCTAGTCAAGCCCGAAATCTACCACGATTTTTTTCCAGTGGGGCATCTGATGGTCTGGGAAAGCACAGAAGGCTGGTAACAGAAATTAAAAAGCGTTGGCCTGTGCTGGCAGGTTGGGGACCTGTTGGGACCGGTTGGAAAGGGATACAAGGAACCTTTTCTTGAAGAAGAATATATTCTATAAGTTGTCTTGAGGAGTGTGTCTGGGTAGGTAAAACCTCCAGTTCTCCCATACAGGGAAAAGCCCAGTTCTTTCCTCCTCCTGTGAGTCTTTGACCTCTGTGTCTCCTTCACTGCTCACATTGAACACTCTCACACAGACCACTTCACCTCTGACACTATAGAGCAACAGGGGACAGAGTGGCCAGGAGAGGTTACTCTGGGCACATAGTGTTTGAGTTGAGTTATGAAAGCTAAGAATGGACAATCACACTAACATTTGGTTGAAGAAAGGAGGAAGGAAAGAATTTGTTGTTTCTTAGGAGCAAAACAGAAGCCACTGGAAGCCAAAGAAGGAAGTAGCATGAAGTGGTTTGGATACGGCAGCAGGTTTCTCTAGGCCATGATAAAGTGAGGATTTCTTTTCTATTTATAGGAGGAGGTGATAGAAAGTTCATAAGTAGAGAAGTGACATGAAATATATACATATTTTTTATTTTAGAGAGAAAAACAGCATGAGGTGGGAGAGAAGCAGGAGAGAGAGAGAGAGAGGGAGAGAGAGAATCTCAAGCAGGCTCCACACTCAGTGCAGAGCCCAACACAGGACTCAATCCCATGACCCTGGCATGGCGACCTGAGCCAAAATAAAGAGTTGGATGCTCAACCAGCTGAGCCAATGAGGCACCTTGAAATTAAATGTTTTAAATAAAGGACAATGGCTAAAATTTATGATTAGAATGGAGGGAAGAGAAGACTGAAGAGGCTATCACAGTAGAGCTGATGGCAGCGTGGGCCTGAGGGACAATGACAGCAGTGGAGAACAGTGGGGATCTGAACTCAGGGGTGTCATTAGCAGGGCTGGCTAATGGATACATGCACAGGATGGAAGGAAGCCCTTCATCCCCATTCATCAAGTGCTCAGGTCCTTAGGCTTCCAGTGCACCAGCTTCTCTTAGTTTCCTTCCATTTCTCAGATTTCTTTTTCTCTTGCTCTCATTCTTCTGTTATACCCTGAATACCTTCTTTTAGCCCTTCTTTCTTCTAGAATTCCTTTGTATTCTCCAGAGTGCTTGGTCCTTTTTTCTCTTTCTTATGCATATTTCCCCCAAGGACTTCTTCCTCTGCCACAATTCCCAGAGTTGTATTCCCAGCTCAGACCACTGTCCTGATAACAGATCTCACTACCTGTTAGAGATCACTGCTGGATTGGCTCCACAAAAGCTTCAAACTCAACATGTCTACCCCTCAACCTTCTCCTAAGTTCCCTTGATTGTTTAAAAACAAGACTTTTCACCCAATCATCCAAGCCAGAAGCCTGGGGTCCTAACTTCTTTTTTCTCCTCTCCTAATATCGAATCAGTCACAACATATTATCTATTTTATCCTCTAATACCTTCCAAATCGTTTCCAGCATCCATCCCCAGTGTTTCTTCCTTAATTCAGATACTTGACTTCTCTTAAGTAGATTGTTTAAAATATCCCAAGATTTCCCTCTCTCAGTTCTCTTCAAATCCAGTCTATCCCCTGCCTGGGGAATAGTCCATATATTATACAATCCATTCTTGTGTTTCCTCTGCTTAAAAGTTCCATCAGCTCCATTGCCTCTGGGATAAAATACAAGTGACTTGCAAGGCATACTAGACCATCTGTACCCCACTTGTAGCACGCACCTCACCTCCTACTACTTCCCAGTGCATGTTGTATGCTACAGTTATACTGAATTATTTACATTCTCCAAATTGTCCACATTGCTCTACACCTGAAGAGCAGATATGAGTATTTCTTCATCTGGGAAGTCTTCTCCCATCCTCACAGATTCCATCAACTTCTTCCTCATTTCAAAATGTCTTTTGGACTTATCTCCTACATACCACTAGGTTTAGACTGTACAACCACAAATTGTTTGATTGTTGTCTTTATTCTCTTTTATTCCTCTTTATTCTTTTTATTTGTCTTTATACAGCTCCCTGGATTTCCCCCCATGGTCAACCAGGCAATAACTCCATGTCTTTACAATGCATCCATACTGCTATGTATAGCTAGTATGTTGCTTCTAACAGATTATTTATAATATTCCAAGGAGAACAAACCCACTAAATTTTATCCATATATTCTACAACAAATGCATAATCAGAATGTTTTCAGCTTCTCACTACCATACTAAGGTGGTAATGAACTTATTCACTGACGTTCTCTTTTTTGCAAGTTGACTGTTCTTTGGCTTTCTAAGAGTACATACACACTAGTAACTGGTCAAAAAATAAGTCTCATTTTTTCAAATCAGACATGCCAGTTTTCTCTTCATTCTCATTAGTAAATCATTAGTTGCTTGATACAGCTATCTTTTTTAGGTTAGATAGCTGGTTGAGTCTCCCAAACTGATTAATTGTCTAAACTCAGGTTTTTGCACCTGCAAAGCAATAATCCCTGCAAGATACCTGTTCTCTAACATCCCTTTAATTTTATTAGTGGCTCATGGACAAAATCACTTGACTGAAACTTTTTCAAGTTTAAGTTATTTGGATTCACAAGAGCATTTTTCTCCTGGTTGTAAATCAATGAACCCAGTCAAGATTAACTGCCTACACATGAGCTTCAAAAGATCCTCTATGGCCAGACAGAGTTGAAAGAAACACATAATTCCATAACACACTAAATACAAGCTGATCAAAGTTATTGGAGCCGGTTACCTAATACTGTACTTCCTCACTGTCATATAATCTGATTTCAAGTAGTTTGACTCCAAACACATACTGCCAGATCCAAAACCTCTTCCTTGGGAAACAAAATCATCATTTCTGTATCCTGACTGGTCAAAATGTGTATTTAGACAGGTCTAAACTAAACCCCAGGTTAAACATTTCTGAACTTAAATTTGTGAAATTCCATATGTTTTAGGAACTAAAGCAAAAAGAAAAGAAACATAGCTAATGAACCATTTCAAATAAGAACAGTTCCCATACAGAATCATCATGGAATCCTGGAAGCAAAAGGAATCGTAAATCCTTAGGTATTATGTAGCGAAGAGGGGGGTTGTTCGAGCCCTCAGAATTCTGAGGAGGTGCCAAGGGGCAGTCATATGAGAGTTGAGACCCACAGGGTGGGTCTCCCTAAAGCAGCCTTCTTTAATTTGTTATACATATTTTAAAATTTGGTGCTTTCATGTAAGAGATGAACTGGAAAAAAATTTCCATTCCTTAAAAATAAATTGAAAGTCACTGATCTAGCCCCATCTTTTACACAAATCAGTTCCTCCTATGACATCCCTGGTAGGCAGTAATCCAGTATCTTGTTTGAACACTGCTGTCATTGTGAGTTCACGATCTCGAAACAGCTCACTTCCATATTGGAAATCTGGAGTTCTCAGAAAGTTCCTCCCATCTAGAGTGTCAAGTTTACCTTCCCATAAACTCTAAGCCCTCTATGTCCTCTGGAATAACACAGAATTTCTATCTGGGATCTTCCTCCTCCATGTCCCTTCAGAACTAGAAATATTCCACTTCTTTTCCACAAGACACATTTATTCACGTTTAAGATTGACTTTAATCTCAAACTACGTATCCATGCATCTACATCCTTTTTGCTGATTTCACTTAAACTTGAGTGCCTGCTTTGTTAAATAAGACTGTAAACAAATATTTACATTTATCTGCTACATGTAACACACAGGAACGACTTTTAACCAAATTCATCAATCCTTCCCCACCGGTGACATTTCTTTGTTATAAATGCAGGTATCAACCCTGAATATATTTTTGATACTATTAGTAGTCAGCATCCACACTGTTTCAATAATTAACACAATCTGTGACAACATAGATTGTACCTGCTACTTTGAACAATTTAAACTGTAGCTCTTCCACTAAACAAGATGGATAGGGCGTGTCATTTCTGCTTTTCCTTCTTGAGACTGTTACTTTTCAAAGACATGTGCCTCCACAGCCATCTATATTTCTTGCCGTGCTTTCATTATGTAAACCTGAATTCCATTTTAGGTACTCCAGGTTTATGCTTAAATTACAGTACCTTAAGAAGAGGGAAAACATGGGGTGTCTGGGTGGCTTAGTCGGTTAAGTATCTGACTCTTGATTTCTGCTCAGATCATGATCTCATGGTCATGAGATCAAGCCCCACATGGGGCTGTGTGTTGGGTGTGGAGCCTGCTTAAGATTCTTTCCCTCTTGGGCACCAGGGTGGCTCAGCTGGTTAAACATCTGACATCAGCTCAAGTTACAATCTTGCAGTCTGTGAGTTCAAGCCCTGCATCGGGCTCTGTGCTGACAGCTCAGAGCCTGGAGCTTGCCTCTGATTCTGTGTCTCCCTTTCTCTATGCCCCTCCTCTGCGCATGCTCTGTCTCTCAAAAATAAATAAAAGTTAAAAAAAAATTAAAAGAAGAAGGAGGAAAAAGTTGCAGTGCATTTTCCTCCTGTTATGTGAAAACATAATGAGTGTGCATTATATATATATATATATATATTCTTTTTTAAAGCTTATTTATTATTTAAGAGAGAGAGAGAGAGAGAGAGAGACCAAGCAGGGGAGAAGCAGAGAGAAAAAGAGAGAGAGAATCCCAAGTAGGCTCTGCATTTCAGCACAGAGGCTGATGGAGGGCTCTAACTCATGAACTGTGAGATCATGACCTGAGCCGAAATCAAGAGTTGGATGGTTGGTTAACCAATTGAGCCACCCAGGCACTTCTGAAACATATTCTTACATATATCCAGGTCATGTTCGGCAGCTAGAATTCTTTTACTTCATGCATGGGTATATTTCGTTGTGACATTTAAAAGACATTAACATGAATAGAAGGTTATTAATTTAAGACAAATTTGAGATCCACTAAAATTAACTGTTGTACATTTGTCCTTCTGGGGGCTATGGAGGCCTCATATTTTCTCTGGAAATTGATCATTAGACATCTTAGCCCTTGAAATCTAATTTTAATGCTATACAAATGTTTCCATTTTGCTAACACTGTTATGTTCTGTGCATCTATTATTCCACTGGAATGACTTATCCCATTAATATTAATTTTTATTACAAATCTAACTAACAGGGGAGCCTCTGAGCATTTAGGTCCACGTTCTACTTTCAGGCCCTATATTCTGTTTTCATAATTTGTCTGTGGAGACTTCCATCTTCTCCTGTGATGTGAAGTACTGATACATCTGTTTTGTGCAGGCTACTCAGGACTGGTTCCTTTAGACACGTAGTTTTAAAAATCACCAGTGGAATATTCTCTTCATGTTACCTGCTCCCTTACCCATGCCATCATGACAAATTAGAATTGATCATTCTCTCTCCATCTCCTCCAAATACACATCTCAAGAGCATGGATTGTCTTACTTATTTGGGTATGCCCAGAGCATGAGCCCAGCAAATTACAGTAGGTGCTCACCCTAGATTAGTTGGTAATTAAATTTGAAGTGAAATATATGTTTTTGTGCACTAAAATGAAAGAATTATAGGCAATAAAAATAGACCCTAAAGTCTTAGCCTTGGATAAGCCTAACTATCAGCCACAAGCAGAAAACCTCACCTTTCCTAAACCCACATTCTGACCCCTTCAAAACTCTACCTTTTCCTTAAGAAAAGTCAGAAGAGCCACCTGAGGTTTTCAAGTGTGTTCCCCATCAATACAAACCAAACCAAGGAAGTAAAAGTCAATTAAGATCCAGCCATACAATTCCACTGGAAAGATCGAGGCTTCTGAGAGCACCCTCTCAAAGAAACAGAATGTTTGGGCACCTGTGGGGACACAGTGCCAGCACCACGTAGTGCTGTAACCAGTAGACTCATTTTAGGAATCAGAATCATATGCCAAGGCAGGTGGGAAAATAAAGAGTAGGTGTTCGACTCCTAGTAAACCTTGCTGGAAGAAGAAAAAGTACAGCTATCCAGTTGACTGTGGGTGGTGAATTTATGAGAAAATTAGAAACAAAATCAGACTATTTAAAGTCTTAAGCAGTAGGGAACCTTGGAGAAAGAAGGTGTGAGGTTTGTAAAAAGCCAAGAGTAAAGGAAACAAGTTATGCCCCGGGAAAAATCACTCTATTCCCTCCATTTTGAAAACTTTGGCAGACTAGAACATTAGAAAATGAAATCCAAGGTCAGCCCATGGTAACTTTCCAACCCTGGATCTACAGAACAAACATATACACACCTACACCTATACACACACACACACACACACACACACACACGTGCATACACACATGCACGCGCACACACAGACACACACACACTCCTGTTTAATTAAAAAAGAAGGCTGCCAAGACTGAATGAAAAACATCCTCAGTGGCCTGAGGAGGCAGCCCTCTATGTGACTAAGAACCGAGAGCTTGGTAGCAGAGGTCAAGCAAGACTATCAGCAGGAATATCTATCTCCCTTCACTTCACTGAATTTCACTCATGTCCATGCCTTCAGTTACCACCTATGTGGTAGCAATGACTAGCAAGTTTTCGTGGTCAGCCATGAGCTTTAGTCTCGTGTACCCATATGCCTACTCCATGTCTACACAGAGATGGCACAAAGGCACCTCAATATCAACATGTGAAAAATCAGCCTGTGATCTTTCCTCATGCCTGGTGGAACCTCTTCCAGGGTTCCTTACGTCAGGAAATGGCACCCTAACCTATCCAGCTGTACCAGCCAAAATCCAGGAGTCACTGCTGTAGCCATCACATAGATGTCTAATCTAGTACCAAGTTGTGTCAGTCCTTACCAAGTTCTCCATTCTGCCCATTCATCTTTACTTTTTTCTATCACCACTAAGTTTTTCTTAGCTGCCATCTTGTTTCGTCTTGACTACTGTTCTAGCCTCTTAACAGATATCTGACGTTCACTTACTTCTTCCAACTAGTCCTTACACCAAGCTTTTCTAATCCTTTCATGGTTTTCCATTTTTCTTAGGCTACAGATCAGATTCTTATCCTGGACACAAAGCCTCTAATGGCTGGTCTCTGCCTACCTTCCCAACATCAACATCAGCAGGTATCACTACTTCTTATTCTAACGTCACACCACACAACTTCTTTCAACTCTCCAGAATACCTTGCTTCCTCCTTTAACAGTCTTTGCTGGAGCATCTGTTTCTTCTTGGGTCTCTTCTGAGCTGATCCATCGTCATTCTTCTGATCTCACCTGAAATGTCATTTCCTTAGGGAAGATTTCCTGACACCCAGACTGGCACATTCTTATGCCATTATATCTCTTGTTACCTTTCCTTCCTAGCCCTTATCACAGTAGTGCTTTCATATTTGAATATGTGTCCTTTTGAGTCAAGTCTTTCTCCCCTTATAGACTATAAGTGCAGGAACCATGGCTGGTCTTGTCACCACTGTGTGCCCAAGACCCTGCCACTGCCTGAGCCACAGACATTCAACCAAAATTTTCTACTGTGTTAATGAATGAATGAGAACTGACACTCAAAGTCTCAGTGTAATAACCCACCTTTCTTCTTAAAAGTCCAGTTGAGGGGCACCTGGGTGGCTTAGTCGGTTAAGCGTCCGACTTTCGCTTAGGTCATGATCTCGC